>NW_024884944.1:3738152-3769482 GCF_019232065.1 Centrocercus urophasianus
TTTAAATTTAAAAAAAAAAAAAAAAAAAAAAAAAAAAAGAATACTACAAGTACTAAAGCATATGTAGATTTTTTCTACATATTTTCTAAAAGACCTTCAAAAAATGTAATAAGAAAAATATAAGCAAAAACCTGGTGCTCCGCCAAGAAGAAATGCCCATGATTTGTTCATTCGCTGCAAGGTCTCATTGCATTACACACGTTAGCAGAAAGGTCAAGCCTTGTGATTCCAGGAGTTCTGACCCACTTTTCTTATGTAATTATTTTTCAGTAGGCTATAGGCAAATACTCAGAGCTCAAGTTTGCCTGAGGGAAGAAAGGGAGCTGAGATCAGCGAGGCACAGCAACCTCAGCGGAGCTCCAATAGCCTCTCTGCCCCCGTTTTCGTATCATCCCAGCAATGTGAGCTCTTTGAGGGAAGAAAACACAGCAGGGGATGTTCTGATTTTCTCAGGTTTACCCTTCCTGAAAATCACCTAGAAATCCCTTTGCCCACAGCCTGCTCCGCTGCAGAGGAATGCAATAAAGCAGCACGGGTTCTTGCACAGACAGGGTGCGGCACTCAGCATCAACCTGCCTCCGTAAACTGGAGCTAATGACGGGGAAATGCAATGTTTGCTCTGCCTGCCAGGAACTGCAGTTCAGAGCTGGAAGCAGCGCTGCTCCCCGCCTCCCTCCCAGCCGTCCTCCTACACGGAGTCTGGAGCAGCTCCCTGGGCAGAAGCACGCAGAAATCAAAGAAAGAAACAAAGGAACACGGGCGCTGCCTCAGACCATTTTATTTTCCTAAACCAAGCGTGGAAACCCAACGCTACGCAGCGCCTTGGGACTTCCAACGCACACACAGGGCTCAGAGATCGCTCCCAGCCTGCCCAGCCCTAATGCATTTCATTAGGCACGCAGCCCAGGTCCCTATTAATGCCATACCCAGCTCCTGCTTGTGGAACCAGCAGCAAGGCCAGTGTGGAAGCACTTCTGAAAACCAGCAAAAGACAGCAATGAGAAAGGGAGCAGAAAAAGAAAAATAAACCAAGGCAGCGCATGCAATACAACTGGAGACGTAGCTTTCAAAATACTGTAGCACTAACTCCAATGCTCCAGCTTGAAGTTTTGCAAATCTCTGTGCAAGGTTCAGAGCCACATTTGAATATTTGGCCCAGAGTTTGCATTTCTGGGGAGTGAGTGAGCACAGTGCCTGGCACAGGAACACGGCACCTCTGGAAGAACAACTGGCTCCCAGGTTCTGGATACCAGGAAGGAACAGCTCTTGTTTTCCAGCTGCTGCACAAGGAAGCGTTAGGATACCCCAACTCCTGCTAAAACAGACCTGCAATAAACATCAGAAACATTAACAGCTGTGCATGGATCTGCAACACCTTCACTGATGAGTTTATGTATTTAAAAGGAATGCTCGCATCAGTTTGCCTGACCTACTGTACCATTCAGTAGTGTCATCATGTTACTCCTACAGTATAAAAGGTCAGGATGAATAACATCAGCTCCAAAAACAGCACCATGACGTGACTCAAGTTTACCTTTGATTCTCTTGTCAGCTCCTTTTAAAGGATAATGGGCATTTACTGCCTGGAAACATTACGCCAACATCTCAAGCCCCAAACCTGCCAGCTCATCAAAACCAGGAATCTATCAGCTCTGTGCTAAGCAGACACTCAACCAAAAAGCAGCCTTTGCTTCTCCCACCCAGTCATGAACCTTTGGCCAAACTACACCCATTCCGCATGGGATGTGCAGACAAAGCTTCCAAGTATTTGCCAGCTGCAATAAACTAATTTACAGCTAATACATCTTCACCTGCCCAAAGGCAAAGTGTTCCCAGTGGCCCAATATACAGTGAGAAAAAATTGGATATACAAGCTGCATTAAACGAAAGCCATAGCACAGAAATCATTACCACATTGTTGCTGAACCTGAATGGTGTACTGCTAGTTCTCAGTCCCTCATAGCTCCTAATGGAGCTCATTCTCCAGGTGAAGTTTTACTAACGTAGATGTAAAACACTGTGGGTAACAAAATGAGAGTGACATCAGGAGCCCAAACTGCCCGAGACTGAATTATAAACATGCAACTGATTGAACATTTTGCTTTGCCTGCTTCAGCACTGTTCTCTCTTGTATTGCTCCTGTTTTAAAGAAGCCATGGAAAATTCAACTGCGTATCAAGAAGTTGGTCGCAACTCACAAAGAGAAAACATGGGATGTAAACTGAACTATAAAGAGTCCGGCTATGCTACTGACCGAAACTGAGGCTAATCTCATTATTTAAATCTTATATGCAAGCTCTCCAATTCCCTCCATGCTCACATATCCTCCAACAGCACTGCTCATTTGCTCCGTTGCTGGGATGGAACAAACCCCTCCTCCTCCAGCAGCATCCACCCTTACAGAGCTGCGTGCATTGGAGATAGACAGCCTGTATACATCAATTAATCTCTGATTAAATCAAATTCAATCTCGTTATTATAATCTTATTTACTTCACTGAGAAAAAAGGGGAGATTTCTATGAGATGCAAACCCACTTTGTGCTCCTCCCCTGAAGCGCAGGCCTCACCTGCAGAGCACACAGCGCAGAGCTACTCCATGCTCACAGCAGAAGTGATGGCATTCACAGTGACACCCAGAGCACGCTGTGCCCCGGGGTGCTGCATCCTGCCCTGCATTGCAGCCCACAGCTGCAAAGGGCTGGAGCAGCAGGCAGCAGCGCTGACACCACCGAGCCCTGCTTCTTCAGCTAGAAAATGGAAGGGGAAAAAAAAACAACGGCGAAGCCACTGAGCTTGTAAAATGGCTCAAGATCCTGAGAGCAACGTCTGAGTCAAACACACGGCTATTAATAGGGCTCCGAGCGTGCGTGTCAGTATTTGCCTCCTGGTTCTGTTAAAATAGAAGAAAGCCCTGATTTAGGAAACCCACCGGTCGTCACGAGGCGATGGCAGCGGAACTCCTCGGGACGTGGCACAGCACAGCACAGCTCACTGAGCTACTGGCGTCCTGCTATCAGCTCTGCTCCCTCCCCTCCCCTCCCCACAACCAAGCCGGGAGCCTCCTCCCTTCCCATGGCACAGAACCACCAGCACCCACTGCCACCGGTGCCAGCAAGCTGCCCTCCACGCATGGAGCTGAGCTGCCTGGGGCACTTCTCACCATAAAAATGTCTGCGTGTAGATTTATGTGCATTACACACACACACACACACATACACCACCCACAACAAAAACCCCCAGCAGTGATAACAAACCTCAACGCTTTCACATCTTCACACCCCTGCCTTCACGGAAACTATTGCTAATGGGGAGGAGGCTCCCAATGCTCTGTTGCTGTATTAACAGCCTCTGTTTTGCACCAGAGCACAGCTCAGAGCAGCGTTATGACTGTTCCCTACCAATGTTGTTTGC
The DNA here is from genome assembly GCF_019232065.1 of Centrocercus urophasianus. NCBI lineage: Eukaryota > Metazoa > Chordata > Aves > Galliformes > Phasianidae > Centrocercus > Centrocercus urophasianus. The sequence continues at coordinate 3,741,565 of NW_024884944.1, forward strand.
TTCATTAAAAAAACCAAAACAAACAAACAAAACAAACCAACACAATTAAACCCAAAATAGGAAAAGATCAGCAAAAATCATTTTCAGCACAAAAAGAAATATCTCAAAGATGGTTTCCTCAACGCCAGTATGTCATATCAACATGCATAAAATGTCAGCTCATCAAAACCACATTCATTCATTGAAAGCCAGGAGGTTCTGCTCAGATGCAGAGGGCTGGGGGGTACTTGGATCTAGCACTGGGATCCAAGAGGAGGGGTGACAGCACCCAGGGCTTGCTCTCTTGCTGCCAAACCTTTGTTCCTGAGCTGAGACACCAAGGCACAGATTCTCATCACATCGTATTTAATTGGCCATTTTTACAATGAAAATATAAAAGAGGAACTGAGGTTCACATAGCAGCTAGAAATAGAACGAAAACAAAAAGCCCCACGAGAGAATAAACCCAAACCTTTCTTTCCCTTCTTCTTCCAGCACATTTAAAGAAAAATTCTTCCTCTCTCCTCGGCATTCAAGGAACTATCCCCTCATCTTCCAGCACATTCATGTGAAAAGGAACAAAGATTCCACGTTACCTGGTTCACCAGCCAGGCTCAGAGCACAGGGAGATCCCAAAGGCCCACGTCCAGGGGGAGCACGCTGCCACCCAGCCCTCCCCACACACCTCTCCTCCTGCGAGCTCTCCGATTCCTTCCATGCTCACATATCCTCCAGCAGCATTGCTCAATTGCTCCGTTGCTGGGATGGAACAAACCCCTCCTCCTCCAGCAGCATCCACCCTTACAGAGCTGTGTGCACTGGAGATAGACAGCCTGTATACATGCCACACGTATCCACTGCTGTATATTTACATATGCTTTTATGTGCACGTGTATGTAGATATAGCTGCGTGCATATATACACATACATGGGTGAGAAGGGAAGCACGCCTGCTGCCAGCCCAGGAAAGGAGCCCGGAGGTCAGAGCAAGGGGCAGCAGGCTGGCTGAGCCCTGGGCAAAAGGAGTGCAGGGGGAAGGGGCTGTTTTCTTTTTCTGCCCCAATAAGCTAATGAAGTTTGTGAGCGCTGCTAGCGGGATAGAAATTTCTTCACGCTACGCTGTCCGCTTGTGTTTGATTAATGTAAATCTTCCCAAGGTTGCAGCCGTGCCCCAGGCAGCACAGTGCTCACATGTGTCATTCCTGGGGTACCCTCTGCCACAAAACCATTTGTCTCGTTTTATTTTCCATCCCACCTTCGGCGGTTTCAATTGCTGTTTCCTAATACAACTCATCCCCCTTCCCTTATCACTGTTATAAGGATCGATCCGCAGCAAATCACTGTATTAACAGCAATCCTTCAGATCCTGGGAACCAAAACGTCCCTCCTGTGCTGCCCCACGCAATGCGTGCCGGTACCAAACAGAACCTCAAAGCCACAGCTGCACCACGGCTGCAATTACGCAGCAGACAGGAAGCCAAAGACAGCAATTCCTGCCCTTGTCTGCTCCCTGCTTCTGCTCATGCACTCATTCCCCTGCCTTAGCTTGCTTTTCAGATCTGCAGGGAGTATTTGGATACACTGCAGGGCTGGGCTGTGCCTTCACCTCAGAGGGGATGTTTCCAGTCCCTTGAAGCATCACAACTCCCTCCCTGGCATTGACACATGGAAATATCATTTATTTCCCATTGGCACTTGAGCTCTTATTCACTCCCAATAAGGATGGGCATGTTAACAACTGATTCTAACACAGGACTATAACCCAAGTAGGATCACTGCAGGCAAAGGCTTCACTGCCGGCTGCACTGTCTGGCTTATAATTTTAGACTATTAATTTTGATTGATGTTTTATCTGCAGATTTTGGGGAAAAGCAACACAATGCATTCCTTTCAAGTACAACCCAACGCAGCTGCCAGGAAATGGTGTAAAAACAAGAAAGGCTCAGGAATGGAAGCTTCTATCTCGCTTCCTACTCTGATTTCCCAGATTTCCTTCCCTCCATACTCTCTCAGCCACAGGACATAAGAAGAAAACAATCTGGAAAAAAAAATAAATAAGTCTTGGACCAAAAAAGCAAGCAGAGGGACAGCAAGGCTATGGCGAGGGCTGGAAACATGGGTCCCTGCTCTATGTTTACCTGAGTTTCTACAGTCCCAGATGGCAGAGGAAAGAGAAAACAGGGAATGGCGATGGTACCTCCCACACCATTAAATAAAAACAACAGCCAAACACCTCCTAAGAACACAGGAAAGAACAGCAGATGCTCACTTAACCCATATAATAAAACTTTAAGACACTGAAGTTATTTCAGTGCTTCCACAGCACGCCGCCTTTGCGTTCCAGGTTTAACATTCCAGGATTTTCCTATTTCTGTTCCACTGTTCTTTGTCAAACAACCCCAACTGCAGCCCCTATTCCTTCGCTCACACTCTATCGATTAAGGAACACATTTCCTCTTGCCCACGTACAAGCCACACACCCGCAAACAAAATAAGCAAAGCTCTTCTTGTTGTCAACTAACAGCATTAGCAGCTCTCAGCTGGTTAGGATGGGATACGGTAAATATTTATGCAGAATTCACAGACCTTTACCCCAATAAAGAGCCAGACATGGGAAAAGATCCGCTTCCCAGAGCTCCATCCAGCGGAAGCGAAGCGGTCCCCAGAGGATGGATGGATGGACAGACGGATGGAGCCCACATCCCTGCGACAAACTGCCACCAGGAGCAGCTCTCAGCTTCCACAGAGTGCTGAGCAGCTGCAAGAACCGCCCTGCACATCACTTCAGGGTATTCATCACCCTGCACATCAGTTGTGGTCTCAGGGGCTAAAGGCGTGCAACAGCAGCAAGCTTTCTGCACCCTGAGCCCATTATGGGCTCAGGATGTTGGTTTCTCTGTCTTTTTACATAAAGCATCTCTTCCCACCTTAAATAAACAGGAACTTGCAGATGACTATTCAGCCATGGGTTGTCTTTTTTCTTATTTTGAGAGAGTAGATGTGGAAGGATAGGTACGCAAGAAACCTCACATGTTTCAGCAGCACACTGCAATAATACAGAGCCCACCAGATCACCTGCATGCATCTGAGAAACAGCTGTGTGCTCCCCTGCACAAAAATAGCACGCTGCTCTCCAGAATGCAAAGAGCTCCTGAGAAGCTGCCGTGTCACAGGAGCTGCACAGGAGCACGCAAAGCACCTCTGCCCTTCAGCTCCCCCAGGACTGAGCTCAACCCCCCACCTCCCAAAGCTGTTGCAGCTTACAGCCAACACATCGCTTTGGTTTCTTCTGGCCCCGCTCTGCAGTTCCGGCTGGAAGAACAAAGAAGTTCAGAACGCATTTCTGCAGCACAGCATATAGCAAAACAGGCAGTGGAAGTCAGACATACAGAAGCTCCCCCCAGGAATTTCTGCCACGCAGAGCAATTTCAGGAGAGCTTATAGCAGGTAAAGCAATAACTCCACAAAGCAACCGCTTCCCACATGCAAACCTTGAGCTGTTTCAGCTCCTTAGGAACATGCCTTCAATTACCGTAACTCGGTTTGAAAAATAGGAAACTGAGGTAGAGAAACAGGAAATTGTTTCTGCAGTAAGAGAGCAGGCCAACAATCACTGAAGGACAAGCACACCCCAGATTGTTTGAGCAGCCGTTCCATCTGAAATCCGTACAGGGCAGAAAGCAAGCCATGGATACTTAGCATATATGATGCAACTGAAAGCCGGCAATGGGCAATAAAGCCAAAAGATCTGCAAGCTTTCAGGATTCAGAGCAGTTTGGCACAATTGCCTGAAAGCTTTTAGGGGCTTGGCCACAGGATGGGAAGCCCCAGCAGATGCCCTTATGTTCTGTGTGTAGCTTCAGGACTCGCAGCACGGAGTCCAGGGCACCCACAGGACACCAGGCAAAACCCAAGCTCAGAACTGATCCGAAGCAAACACAGCTCACAGGCAGCTGTCATGTCTGCCAAATCTGTGAGGAAAATTAACACACACACACAAAAAACCACCTATCTGCAAAAGCAAAAAGCAAAAGGCACCACATGAGCATGAGCCCCAATTCCCTCCATCTCTCATTGTCTGCGCTGACTTCTGGTGTAGGAAAACAGGCTATATGGAGCTTCATTTAAAGGTCACACAGTTTCCTTCCTTGATCTTTTACCATGAGCAATTTTAGAAGCCACTCAACATCTTAGAACAGCGTATATAAACAATTTCTGCTTATCCTGCCACTGAAGTGCATTTAACCAATTCCCATCAGCCTGCAATGGTGGCTGAAAAACAGCTCCAAAATGCACAAGTTACGTCAGTCACCAAATCCCAACGTGAAGCAGTGCCAAAGCAGCACACCAACCTACAGAGAGAGACGAAGAGGTTATTCTACAGTTCACATTTTGCTAAGAGAGAGAAACAAGAGCAGGGACACTCCATTTTCTAAGGCTGGGTCTGCTCCATTCACAGTGGGTGTGTTATGATCCAATGAGAGCAAAACCCAATCCAAGAGCATGGCTGCAGCAGCCCATAGCACCCAGCCATGGTGTGCTCTAGAGCAGGAAGGTTGCAGCAATAAATACTTTGAGGCCTAATAAACTGCATATCAAGAACCAGGAAGAAAAAGAGCTTGACTCATTCTTTCCAAAGGTTTCTGCAGTTTCGTTTCACAGCAATGCAGCTCTCATCCCTCTCTGGCTTTACACTACAATGCAACCCCAAAATTAAAGGATACAAACAGTGTCAAAGCGTCAGTCTCACACAACAGCACTCAGCACTACGGTGCTCATGTCAGCAGCCCTGTGCTCCTCATGTCTGACAGCAGAAAACAACCAAACCCACAGCATCAGTACCTGCATTCACAGCCCCAGGCTCTGAAAACGCACAGATCCATTCCTCGAGTGCACTGGAACCTACTTCACTCCCATTGCTTCAGCACCACAAGGGACACACAGCCACTGACGCTCAGAGCTCATGCTATTCCAGACACTGTCTGTGAGCTTTGGCTCATTTTGCCCGAGCTCCCCCAGAACTCATTTTATTTCAGAGCCCGTCCTATTGACAATTCCCCTTCTGCCCTCCAGGCAGCTCATAATGAACACTGTTTTTCAGGGCTATTCACAGGGCTCACCCTGCCCCAAGCATGCCATGCAGGGGGCCAGAAGAAAATGAAGGGCTTGGACATTGGAACCATAAGAGCACGTGTTTGCCTCTTGCTTTGAAATCCCAGAGCAGGGCTGCTCGTGCAGCATCACTGCTATGGACATCTGCCCCCAGAGGTGAAGCTCACAGCATAACCGGATCATTTCTCCATCTCCACCCCAAACTGGGCACTGCTGCAGCCCTGCAGGAGCTCTCAGCTCTGCAGGGACAACAGTCAAGTTGATTCCAACACAATAACTGCAGTCGCTTCTCAGATAACATTTGTTCAAATATATATATATAAAAGAATCGTTTCCATTTAAGCAACGAATGCGTGCAGCTTACCTACAGAAGCATCATGCTTGCTCCTCTTATCAGCTCCATCTGAAGGCCACCCATGCTTGCAGACAGCACAGCTCCCTCCGTGTTGCATCCAAGCATGCTCCACACACCCTCCTCCCCAGCCCTGCTGCACCCCACAAGCTGGGCATGTCCCCTGCTCCTACAGCCATTTCCTGAGCCAAGAGCATCAGTGCTGTGGGAGGGAGCAGGTGAGGGAAGCTGCAGCCCAATGCTCACATTGAAAAGGAGCAGGTTCTGCAGACTGTCCCAGGCCCAGAACTGCAGCACAGCTGTGTGTGAGCAGCCCAGGGCAGTGGGAATCCCCTGCATCACGCTGCACCAAGCCCAGAGCAGCAACAACTCCCTGACTGCACGCCGCTGAGAGAAGTGTTTTCCTGGCCTGAACCAGCTGGGTTATTGCAGGCAGAATGCAGCCACAGACTCAGCTCCAGAGTGGGAGTCAAAAGCACTACAGAACAGGTGCAGGCACCAAAACGCACAGCTAACGTCTCAGACGAGTGCAAAACCTGATAATAAGCCTACTAAGAGGAAAAGGGAGAGGTCAAGGTTTGCTATGCCATACATACAGCTGAAGTTGCACTGGATAACATCCAAAGTAAACAAAATTCCAGAGTTTAAAGCGAGCACCAACATTCCTCCATCTTCCCACTGGATGAACAGAAAAGCATGAAGAGCATGCCTGCTCTTTTTGGGGGGGTTTTGTTTCGGATGTATTACGGTTGGTTTATTTCCACAGCACGAGTGAGCTGAACACTGTACAGAAAGAACTTCAGAGAGTGTAAAACTTGGGGCTATCCAGCACTCTGCAAAGGGCTGCTGCTGAGGAGGGGCTATTGCAGCTGGGCATCTGCCTTGGGGTGGGCACAGAGCAAAGCGCCCCTTCCTGCAGCACCACCAGGTGCTTCCCTTTGCTGCTGCAGGTTCTGCATCTCATAGGGAAAGCTGCTGCGGTGTTACCAGCACCTTCAGACTGCACTCCATCCTTCTAATGCACACCGACAGCAACAAAGATGATCCCACAACAACTGCAGACGGCTCTTCCCGCTGTGTCCCCATACCACCTCCATCAGCCAGAACGACGGAGTGCTGCTTTGCTCAGATCTCATCTGCACCCACACCAACCACTTCCGGCAGCCCAAACCGCAGGGACTGCGCAGGGCAAACCACAGCCTATTGCTGTGTGTCAGCAGGCAGCGGCAGCACACTGCCAGCCCCAAGACCTCTCAGCTGTCTAAGAACTCTTCTCCTCGTCACACCGCTGCCCATCAGTTCACATCACACTAATTCATTCCTCTTCTTCCTATCACGGTTCCCCTGACTTTTTTGACCAGGTCGGATGGCTGGACGCCCCGTGGCAGCAGGGGGAAACACCCTTTTCAATCTGAAATAACCCAAGAATGGCAACTTACTGCTGGCTGAAGTCATCATCTAATTTCGGACACCGCACAATAATGTTTCAGACGGCGGAAAAAGCTGTCCTATCTGCAGGGATCAGAGCCACACCTCCTGCTCCAAAGGCCCCAGCAAAAAGGCCGGAGCTCCTACCACTGTTGCTGCCCCAACCAGAGCGGCTTCAGAAGGCCCTGAGCACCCACAGCCCCTTCAGGATCACAGAGGTCCTCCCACCACCAACCTGTAGTCAGCACGGCTGTGCTCCTGCCTCCGGTTGGCAGTTCTCTCCTTCCATCAGCAGCTCCTGGCCCTGTGCTGTTGATGTGTGCCTCCAGAAGGCAGTGGCAGGCAGGAAACCTTCTCATATCCGGCAGCTGCCATCAGCTCTCCCATTTCTATCCCTCTCACTCATTTCCTATTGACTTTCTCATGTCTTGCATTGCAGCTTTTTCCTATTTCCTTTTCTCCTTGCTCATTATAGCTCCCCTCCTTCCATTCTCTAATCCTCCTCCCTTTCCCAGCAGCTTTGATCTCACTCCCCCCTCTACCAGGATGTCCCCAGAGCCCCCAGTGCCCCCATGCCAGGCAGTGCTGTGAGCAGACTGCACGCTGCCAGCACGCTGCCCCAGCAGCCACCAATGGAGCAGAAAGCCTTCCAGCAGCCATCAGATATTCAGGCAGGCTTGCAGGTTGAAGCTTGCACGTTTATGGGAGTGGTGGACTCGATCCTCTGCCTCTCTTGGATCAGCCTAGTGCATTATTACAGAGCTGGGTCTTCTCCTACAGACTGGGAAATGTTTGTTTCCAGCCCTCCTCCAGGATCCCAGCACCTCGCCCTGCACAGGTTGCTGCTCCTTGCAGCAATAACCGCCTGCTATACCACAAACACAGCCTACAAATAAACTCAAAATCAGCTTCTCATAAACAGGATTAGCTGTGCTGCTGCTCACGGTTTCCAGGAGGAACGGGACTTGGACAACAAGTTGGTTTCCACCAGTATTTCTGAAGGCTTCTAGGGCAAACTTCAGGAGCAGCAGACAGACGCCAACCCAAGTCCTGCCCTGAAAGCCACGTTTCCTCTGCCAGCTGCAAACAACCAAGAGCTCCCATACCCTGGGATTCTCTCTTAGGATCAACATTAACACCACAACTTGGTTAGAATCACCAAAATTGGCCCTTTGGGTCGGGTCACACAGCTTTTCCTATCTTTTATATAGCCCTGATCGTAAAAGGGTTGTTTTACACAAGGCCTGAAATGAACCCAGGCCCAGGAGCAGCTGTGGCCAGGACACACTGTGCTGTAAGGGATGGACACAGCAAACCTCCAGGAGGACACTGCAGCATCCAAGTAACAAATATGACAGCGATTCAGATAGATTACAACCAAATTATTTCAAATACAGGAACTCACACGCTGTGCCTGAGGGTCTTTTCCATCTCACATGTTCAACCCCCATTCATTAACTTCGCCAGTGCAAATTTAACCCAGCACCTTCACCGACTGACATCACCGAGCTGAGTTTCAGCGTTGTCAAAACAAAGCTCAAAATAGCTCTGCAGATCAGTTTTAAGCATTTGCCAACCAATGTAAACAGCATCACTTCTTACTCCACAGCCCTGTGGATGGGCACAGGGAGGGCTCCTGCCTGCTGCCCTGCAACAGACAGAATACTGAGAATGCTCCCAAAAAGGAGGCAGGGAACGAACAATGCAATGTCCAGGAGACCATTTGTGAACGTCAAAGTCTGCACATTGTTTTGTTTATGCTATTTATAATTATGCTTACATTTAAACATGAAATAAGGACGCTGCTTTTTCCTGCCCTTTTAACGTATTTATTTTAATTAAAGAAGCAAACCTTGGTTCTTCCTGCCTTTCTCTAGAAGTGCTGTTCCTATTTTGTACTTCTCGGTATCCTGCCGTGTGTTTTACCCTTCATACATTCCTCATCAGACACCGCAGGTTTCTCATCCCTTCTCATTTCACTAATAACTTTGCTGCTCCTTCCCTCGGCCTCACTCTCAGCCCAGGCACTCTCCATATCCCAGCTCCTGACCCTTCGTTTAATCAAGCTGAGACACGTACCAACATTTCCATTCTTTAAACCTAGTCATTACCCAGGCTGCAAAATAGGACACAATGCAGTATCACCTCTCTTTGCAAGAGAAAGATCTGCCTTTCTCCAAGGAGATAAAACACCAGGAGCAGAGTCAGAGTGCTCAGACAGAGCGATGTTTGGGAACCTCAGCATCTCAGGTCACCCAGCCTAAAAGTTCAACTGGGACGCATCAGTCACTCTCTTGCTAACAATTTTCAGAGGGAAGACAGAGGTATTAAGTGAGAAACCTGCGGGCTAGAGATCTGAAAGCAAAAGCCTGAGCCTGCCTTTCAAGCAGCACGGCCAGCACGCATCCCAGTGACCAGAAGGACCACCTAGAGGTTTGAGCAGACAGTGCAGACTCCAGACCAAAGCAAACATCACTTCAGGGCAGGCTGAAGGCTGAGAGCAGGAAGAGCAAATGGCCAAAAACCGCTGGTGGTGTTGCAGAGCTCTGTGGGACAGCAGTGCTGACTGCCCACCAGGCAGCATTCATGCCCAGTGCTTAAAACATTGAATTCCCTCCCTGCCATGACCCGAAAAGATCTCGGGATACAGCTATGAAGTATTTAAAACAACTGGTACAGGTGAGCAGTGCTCTGCACTACCTTCAGGTGGGCTGCCTATACTCAGATCCTGACCCATTGCTTTGCAATATGATAGGCAATAGTTTGGGGAGCAAATAGGAGGATGGTGCTCAGCTCTGGAGCAGTTCTGTTGCTGAGTGTATCCATTGGGCCCCAAATGCTGTGGATCTGAACAAGATTTCCAATAGTCTGACACCAAAGCAGCCTACATCCAGTGCTGCTCCTGATTTACACACCCCAAACGCTACCGAACGCTGTAACAGGAGTTGTGTGCACACAGAGTTATACAATGGGGCTGCCACGAAATGCTGCTCCTGCCTCCACCCAAATCATCACGACGCCCACAGCTCTATTCAAAACTAGAAAATCAAGCTCACCTCAACTCCTGTCTCTAGTAAAAAGCCTCATAAATTATGCAGCACCAAATGAGAGCGTTTGCTTCTCTCCCAGCCAATAGCAAACCTCAGGCAGCTTCAGTGGAAACAAAACAGAGTTTGTTAAGTTTTCTAAGTAAATGTGCATTCATAACATTGAGCTACCCAGTAACAACTCAGCAGCAGCGCAGCTCCCTTTCCAGTTCTTCCTCCTATTCCAGGGATGGAAAGGAGCCCTTCCCCCACCAGGAGTCACAGGAGTCCCAATGACACTGGGGTCTTACAAACAGCCACAGACAGGGAAAGTGCATCTCAGTAGATAAGAAACAATTAGGACCTATTTTAGTACCAAGTGAGGAGCAAATCAGCAATTAAAAGCCTCCCCGGGTTAATTATGTGTGAATTCTACCTCTCCTGTTTTTCAACCATAGCAAACAAAACTACAAGGCTGTTAGGAATAAAACGAGGCAACTGCATGAGAAGGGCCGTCAGTGCCCCATGAGATGCTCCAAGAGCATCTTTCCTTCAGAGAGCTTCAGCAGCAGGGGCGAGTCCTGCAGCCCAGCAACTGCTGCACTCTGCAGCACGTTTGGAACGGTTACAGGAAGAAATACAGCTAACTACGAGACAAATATATATATATATATATATAAATGGCATACAAATGTTTCTTCAGTGTCATAACAGGATACAGCAGCAGCGGGCTGATCATCCTTCAGCAGCCAACCAGAGCCTGCAAATGGCTGTGCTCCATCCCAGCTCAGCACGCCCTTGCAAAGCACACAGCCCTTATCTCACCCCGCCATGCGTGGCTGGCTGTGGCTGCAATGCCCCAAGGCAGCAGAGTGGGGCAGCCCCACCACAGCACACAGCTCTCCTCCAGACCCTGGCAGCCCAATGCTGTACCCTCCGTGGGGATCTCAGAGTGCAGTTCAACCTCAGCTGCAACCCCAGCACCAGAAATGCAGCCTAGGTAACGAGACAGGAGCATGGGGCCGAACTGAAGTGGAAACCTGCAGGCTAAGAGCACAGCAAATCCCTCCTACATCCAAAGTGGAAGAGCAGGGGCTCTGTCAACCCCTGACCTACCTGAGATACCTGCTGTAAGTCCCCTCAACGGCCCTGTTTTCCCCTCCTCGATTAAAGAGCTCAAGTGCAGATGCCCACCCCAAGACTTACTGGCTTAAGAGGAATGCCTCCCTCTGAACAAACACAGCGCAGCAAAGAGGATATTAAACGAAGAGGGTGTAAGTGTTTGTAAACACGGAGCGTCAGGGCAGTGAGGCTGCAGATGAACTGCGAGATACGGCCTGCTGGGCAGCGGGTTTACAAAAAGCAACAGCTGAGAAAGTCAAAGAACATCCTGAGAGAAGGGGAAGTGAACGTCAGGGCTCAGAGCCCCACACTGCTCACACCACCACCATCCTGGGCCACTTTCTGCTCACGCACTCATTTCTAATCTCTAGCACTACTTTACAAGATCACCTTTCTCCAGCAGCAGAGGAGCTGATCAGGAATGGCCTCTATCAGATGCTTCTCCATTGGCTTTGCTGAGCCTCGTGATGCTCTCAGAAGCCTCAGCATCTGTGGGCTCTGTGCTTAACACCTGGGATTGCACCCAGTGCCCAAACACTCGCTGTCCTCCAACCTTAAGATGCTGCAGGGAGAAGAGGTAAGAAAAAAAACACTGCTTTGTGTAACAGAGCCCCACCTGGGGAAACAGCACAGCCACGATCAACACGAGCTGGGTTTAATACCCAGAGAAAACAATTTCAGCAGTTTTAGATACTGAGATCCACTGGGAAAAAGAAGAAAACACCACGAGACAAAAAAGAAACCATGTTGATGAGAATACCATTCATCACAGCACCTCCAGAGAAGCACTAAGAAATGGCCATTTCTGCTTTCCTCCTGATTTATGTGTACTTTACTGCCATACATCACACCACCCCCAAGGAGACACAACACACACTAAGGATGGGACAAATGCAACCTGGGCGATGGGAGTGCCAAAACCACATAACCCATACAACATGAATGCCATCTCAAAGCGGTGCACAAGGAAGCACTTGCTGTCTTAAGCAGCTGTATAAATCTAAAAGCCAAGCATGTAAAGCTCATGTGGAGAAAAAAGCAGGCCTGCACTGCCTCGTTATGCTCAGAACACCTTTGGCACAGATGCAAGCTGAGTTTTGTTGTTGTGTTTTTAAGGCAGTTCCCAACCTGGCTGCACCAAGGAAGGTCACTGATAAATAAAGAGAATTAAAGCCATCATATGACTTGTGTGGCTCTAATGACAGCAGAAGCTCCGGGTTTATTTATATTGCACCTGCTTTACATTCCACACTTGAGAGCCAGACATAAAGAGGCAATACAGATGTTGGGCATAAGAGGAAGGAAGCTTTCACCGACACAACAGCGACTGAAAAATGCCTCCACGCAGACCCTGCACAATGCTGTGGGAACACAGAACAGGCAAGCAGAGGCACAGGCACCAAATCCAGCTCTGGAAGCTGCATCAGGGAATGAATGGACAGCAGGGCTGAGCTCCCCCAGATCTGGGGGCTTCTTGGGGTTGGGAGCTGCCCAACACTGCATGCTGGGGCTGTAGAAGCAGCTCCTCACCTGGCCTTAAAGGTCCTCTGAGCCAGAGTCCCCACAGAGCACCAAACACAAACATGCACTGCACATGACTGAACACAAAAACAAAAGGAAATGGAGACTTTCTTTTTTTCTTTCTGGTCTGTGCTCCGTTTTCAATTTGTCTGTTCCAATCCAATAATGGAAAGTATTTTGTTGTTACCAACAAACAAGTTCAGCTCCCCATCCTCACGCACCGCTCAGCTGTTCTGGCTGTGAGAATCCCAGTGCTCCCCTTGGTGCCCTGCAACCTTACACACCTGATAGCACCCTGCAGCTCAGGAACACACACTGCCAATATTCATACACATATGCTGCAACAAAAATAAAAGCCTCCAAAGTGTTTGGGTTTTTTTTTTTCCAGGTGATCTCCTAGAACAAAATCCATCAGAAGAGATAAACGTGAAGCTTGGATGTGGCTCCCAGCTCACCACAGCTCCCCATGGCACCCACAGCCCCATCCCTCCATTGCTGGGGAGGCCACGCAGTGCCCAGGAGGTACTCAGGAACTCAGGCCTTCATCCCAGACATGTTCACACCAAGCACAAAAAGAAACACTGTGAAAGGGAAACTCTGCTTGCAAGTATTGAAAAATACAAGTTGTTGCAGCTCCTTGACGTAAACACTCCCATCATTCTGCCTCAGAAGCGCAACAGGGGTTCCCCACTGCATTTAAGCTGCTTTCCTCAAAACAGAAAATGCATTTTTCCACCTGCTCCATAGAGAACCATAGAATGCAGGATGGGACCCAGGGCTGGGCAGTGCAGCCTCACCTGGGCTGACCCCGGCTGCAGCAGGGATGGCTACACATCCACAGGCAGCACCCAGCGCTGGTTGCTGCAATGCTATGAGATGCTGAGCAAGGAGCTGGAATCACAGAATCACAAGGTTGGAAAAGACCTCCAAGATCACCCAGTCCAACCATCCACCCATCACCAATAATACTAAACCACATCCCTCAACACAAAATCCAAACGTTCCTTGGAACACCTCCAGGGTCGGTGACTCCATCACTCCCTGGGCAGCCCATTCCAGTGCCTGACCACTCTTTTGGAGCAGTAATATTTCCTGACGTCCAGCCCAAATCTCCCCTGGCGCACCTTGAAGCCATTCCCTCTACTTCTATCACCAGTCACACGAGACAAGAGGCCGACCATCAGCTCACTACAACCTCCCTTCAGGTAGTTATAGAGAGCGATAAGGTCTGCCCTGAGCCTCCTCTTCTCCAGCCTGAAGCAGCAGGACACGAAGCACGTCCCAAAGCAATCCCTGCAAACCCACTTTCCTGTCACCCGTTTCAAAGCCCGAACCGGGAGAGATTCCTGGGTACTGACCTGTCCGTGGTCGCGGGCTGTGTGCCACTCATTGGAGCCTCTGCCCAGAGCTCGTGCTATCCAATTTACATGGTACGACCACGGCGGGGCTGTCAGTGCGGTTCGGCTCCCCGCCGCAACCCCGCTGCGGGGGGAGGCGTGCACTGAGAGAAGCAGTTCAGAAAGGAAAAAAAAAAAAAAAAAAAAAAAAAGGAAAAAAGAAAAAAGAAAAAAAGTAAAAGAATCCCAAACTCTTCGCGCACTCAGAATCCAACCCGCGGAAGTAAGCGGAGGAAAAAAACAAAAACTTCAGCAAAAAAGCCAAGAGCCGCTCCCCGCGATGCCCCCCGCGAGGAGCAGCCCGGTGCGCTGCGCCCTGCAGGCCGCTCGGCTCAGCTCAGCTCCCGCCGCCCATCGCCCGCCGCCGCCCGCCCCGACCCCCCGCCCGCCGGCGGCCCGAGCGGGGCGGACAGGGCGGGGGGGTTTGGGCCGCTGCCCGCCGCCGCCTTTAGGCCCTCGGGGCCATGCCCGGCCCGTGCCGCGGCGGGGCGCCGAGCTCCGACGTCCCCGGACGGGATGGCTCCGTTCTCCTTTCGGCCTGCGCGCTGCGGGCAAAGTCCTGCCGCTCCTGCGAGACGGAGAGCGAGCCGCGCCCCTCCTGTTCCGGCTGGGAGCGGCGCGTCCCGACGGAGCTGCGCCGAGCGGGGCCGAACCGCGACGCCGACTCCTCCCCCCCGAGCGGCGATATCCGCTGTATCCCTCCGCCTGCTCCTGCGCAAAGAGATCCCTCGGCGCAGACGGAGCGATGTCTCCGCTCACGCGAAGCGCTGAGGGTTTGGAAGCGGACGGCTCGGTTGCTATCCAGACGAAGCCGTCGGGCCGGGCTGTACGCCGTGCTTCCACCGTGCGCTCCGGGGTGAAGTTCCGCTTCGGGGTGCTGAGGATGCCGGGATGCTCGGACCGGCTCCTTTTCCTCCTCGGAGAGAAGCGAGCAGTCCGGAAGGCGGAGAGCCCTTTGATGGGTTTGTTGTTTTGGAGAAGTTCGGAGCAAAGAAGGGAAGCGTGGGATGAAATCATTTTCTAAATGGCACTCGATGGAGACACGCAGAGCATCTGCGCTTCCTTTCCTAGCTTCCTTTTGGGGAAGAAAGAGGAGAAAGAGAGGAGTGCCGACATGCGTCCAGCAGTGCTGCGGTTCCGTAGCCACGGCAGCTCCCTTCAATGCAGTAAATCCCTCCGTGCCTTTATCCCGCAGAGCATCCGGACAGGGCATACAGACCCTCCTCGCTGCAGGCATTGGCAATCAGACCTCAGCGCTTCTTTATTGCTTTAAGTCTATTTTATCGTGCGTGGCAAAGCAGTGACGATAACAGTTAATTGGAGGATATCCTAAAAAGGGTGATGGGAACAAGCTCAGCAGCAGCAAACGGACATAAAAGTCAGCAGGGTGATGCTGATGAACATCGGCCAAAGGATCCATTCCGTGTCGTATAGAAGAAGCACTGCATAAAACCACAGCCATGCCAAGAGGTGTAAAGCCCTCCCATCACCTCGTCCAGATAAACTCCTGCTCATTATGGGCTGGATTTCCGTGTTTAATGCAACAATGAAACAATTCCAAAGTAGACTCTGATACCGTAATTGCTTTTTCCTTTCTGCAAGCACTGTGCTGTGGTTTTGTGCTTTGTTGGGAGCTGACTGTGTGCTTGTGTTAACACAGATGTCTATGACATTTTGCTGCCTGGGCAGTTTTACAATGAGAAAAAAAAAAAAAATCAATAAGCAATTATGCTGTGCGGTAGCAATTAGAATGGATTTTGGTTGGTGGCTGCAAAGCCCTCCCTGAGCCCACAGTTAGAGCTGGTGCTGCCATCTGAACCTGGATACCCAGCAAAGCCATGGGCTGTACCCCAGCGCTCTGACCAGCTGTCCCTTAGAGCCCAGAGCAGAACAGCTCAGCTCAGGAGGGCTGTTGGTGCGAGAAATGCCGAGTCCTATCAACTACCAATTCTTAACCTGCCTTAAAGGATGGGAAGAAAAGGACAAATCCTTGGGGTCCCTCAAATGGGACTGGGAGGAGTTGCCAGCAGCGCTGTGCGGGCTCTGTGTCCCTGCCCGGCTCCGGGCTCAGCCGGGGCCCTGATGCCACCTGCTGGGGGAACCTTGTAGGGCCGCTCCGTGCTCCCACCGGAGCTCCGTGAGCACCTCTATGGGCTCGGCACGAGCGCAGACAGGAGGCTGATAGAGCCCTGATAGCTTCACGTTTGGGGCACCAAGAGCAGCTAGTGGCATCGTTCTAACCTCAGGACGACTTCGCACGCGTTTCAGATGGGAATAATCAAACCATGAGAGCAACTTGGGGACAAACAACTCACCCTGCAGAGCTCAATGAAGGACAGACAGCTTTGCGAACCAGCGTGCCCTGACTCAGAGCTGCAGGTCGTGTAGCTGAGCTTTACTGATCCCCAGCATAAAAACTGAATCCACGAAGTCTTCTGCCTTTTGTTATTCTGTCAGATTCCACATTGCTGTGTGGGAGCCTTTCAGCATCCATGCCTTAACACAGGCACATGGTTTGCTTCCTATAGACAAGCAGCTTATTTTGCATCCAGTCCACTGGAACTGCATACAGGGCCACTCTCTGCTTTAAGTCACTGGGACACATGCAATACTTTGCTGACTTTGTTGAGGCACAGATAGGCTAATCTACCATGGCTTCCACTGTGACAGCGTATTACAGTGCCTAAACCTGGATAAGCCAAGCCACAGCGAGTGTTTTTATAGCACTAAGCTTTCTTTCCACATCAGCATAATTAAAGCAGCAGCACCCATAAGGGCAAAGCTGCTGTGAGTGCTGCCATGGAGTCTTCTTGCTGCTGCTTGAATCGATGTCCTCCAATTGGAAAAGGGATTTGTTACTGAGATGAAGAATGGTGTTATTTCCCGTCTGTTACACCAAACAGACCTTCACCTTCTGACATCAAACACGATTTCCCCTGGCAACACCAACCCATGCAGCACGGCAGAAGGGCTGCACCCAAAGACATCAAGCAGTAATTAAATAATCTTTATTTTATAAAACATCATACAAAGCATCTACACCATTCACTGGTGGAACATTAGTTGCTATTACACAGTAATTCAAACACAAGTTATTATTTCACGCTAGTTCTGCAGCTCCCTTTGCAGATGGGCCTGAGGACAGATCCCACTGTGTGCTCCACAGCTTTGTACTCCTTCCTCGGATCTGGGATTCCATGCTGGAGCCCAGAAGGCAGACAACAAGCCTTGCTTTGTAACATCACACCCTAACCAGCATGTTTTGGAGATGTATTCTGGACACTCTCTAATCACATATCCCAGGAAATACTCTTGTCAAAACTGATAGCTACTGTCCTGGGGAAAAACATCAATGCTCATTCTAAGTGAGCTGCATTTTCCAGTCATCTTCCCAGCACCTACACTCCTCCACAATCTTTAAATGCCAGACTCTGGGTTCAGATGCACTGACCTGAATCTGGAACCACCAATAGCACAGCAAAGAGGAGCTGCCATTCTGCAGACACAGCAGTGCCCACGTCAGGGGTCCACCCAAAAACCACTTACTGCAAGTCCTGATGGGGTTCCTCCTATAGAGAACACTGCTCACCCAGAGGGCTAAAGGCAGGATTTGGAAAGCATGGCTGGAGCTTTAACAGTCGGGGTGAAGAGGAGTGGAAAAAGTCCCCAGAGTGCTTCACATCAGGGGTGGCAACTTTTGGGTTCAGAGCACCGAGTCCTGCAAGGCGCTCACGCTGAGCAGAGCTGCTGATTCTACTGGAAAATCAGTTATCCATGTGTTAGCAAATAAGTTACAGAACAGAATTAGAAAGGGTAGCTCAACCACCACCATCACTTCTCCCAAAGGAAACACGGGGATAATGAACAAAGTGGAGACAACCATCATTTTGTGTTTCCATAGCACCTCTCGAGTAAAGGTCTGAAAGTGCATAACAGATGGACCAGCTCCATCACCCCCCGTTCAGATGGGGAAATGAGGCACTGGGTTAGGAAGTTCAGGGACTTGCCCAAGGTCACCCAACAGGCTGGAAGATGAGCCAGGAATCCCAGCTCCCACAAAACACTCCAACATGCTTCTTCCTAGCAGGACAAAGAGTCATCTAGCTGCCTAGACTGTACAGAACACAGAACACCAATATCTAGTGCTGTTTTCCCATCTCTTCTGAGATCACACTAGCACCGAAGGAGGAAGCTGCTAGCACTGCTATGTACACCTGCACTGCTGGACCAGTTGTGTTTAGGAGGTAAAAGTAGCCCTTCTTTCACTCGTGTAATTTAGGGTGTGCTTACGTACACGCTGAGCCAGCCTCTGCCAGGCCAAGCGCTGCGGATCCCATGAACCCATGGCATAGCTCCATGGATTTCAGTGGAGTTATGCCAGGAATAAGTTTGGCTCCAGAACTGCTAACGTGTGCTGGCTCCTCTCCCGACAGCGGCATCTCAGGCACGATCCCCTCCTTGCCAGCCTGTGAGCTTGAGGAAGTCCTTACTCAGCATCAGTGGCTTTTCAGATGTCCGTTCGTTCTCAAGCTCAGCTCCTTGCCCCTCTGGCTTCTCCACGCGTGGTATTTCTTCATGCTCTTCCTCCGGGCGAAGCGGCAGATGCTGACCATGAAGACCCAGGAGACGGCGTACATGACGACACCCCCCAGCTTGATGTACCAGCGGGGCTTCGGTGAGGTCAGCTCGCAGTACATCAGCCAGGCCCCCACCCCGATCCGCACCCCAGTGAACAGCACCACGAAGAAGAAGTCCACCACGTCCCCCGTGAGGCTGTGGTAGCAGCCCATCTCCTTGAGGAACCAGCGAGCTTGCAGCAGTGGGTTGGTGATCTCGCTGCCAAAGATGACGGCGTTGACCTCGGCGGCCGACTCACCGAGCGCCAGCGATGCGGCGATGCCCACAATGCTCACCAGGTGATGGGCCAGCATCAGGGCACCCTCCGTCTGGAAGTACACACACCAACAGAGGTCGAAGAGGAAGTAACCCAGGCTCAGGCACAACCCGTGGACCTGCAGGGTTGTGTTTGGGGATCCTGCAACAAAGACATCGGGCAGAGCGTCAGGGCACAGAGGTGATGAGAGGTGGGACCTGCAGCAGGAGGGGGATTCGCCCTCGGCACGGCTGGTCACAGCTCTGCCACAATCCTGCAGTTGTCAGTGACAGCTGCACGCGTGTAATGGCCACCCAGTGCGACCTTGCACTCTGCAGCTGGGGAGGGCACGAAAGCAGCAAAACACAGCACCACTCTCCCCATTTCCCTAGCACTTTCAGTAATAAACATCATCAGATATCCTCGCAAACGTTTTTCAAATGCATCCACGCTGTATCCCAGCATCCACACCGGGGTGACAGGAAAATCCCACCGCATGCCATCACCCACCTGGGGGGGACTCAGCACAACTCTTGCCACTCACCCGGGTGACTCAGAGGCCAGGGGCCATCGATGAAGCCTATGTAAGCAGAGAGACACGTAGCGAGGATGCCGTGGGTCAGCGTGACCAGCCTGCAGCTCCACTCATAGCTCCGGTGCTTGTAGCGATGGCAGAACCACGTGTAGAGGGAAAGCCAGGCCAGCAGGCTGCAGGCTGCCCGCAGGGGCAGGGCGAGCAGCATCCTGCCACAGGGATGGAAGGACAAGAGGCATCAGGAGCTCTAAAATTTGATCATGTCAGCACAACCCCACAATGCTGGACCTGCTGGGATAAGCTGATGCTCATCCCACTGCGTGAGGGACAGGCAGAGGAGCTCCACGTGTAGATCCATGCTACTCCTGCCCCTTCCCTTCTCACTTAGCCTGCTCTTCAACCTGCCTGTGTTGCCCCACCAGACACACTCAGTCGTGCTGTTTGCTACCTGGGTTCCTCCTCTCCTGAAACAAAATCCAAGAAAACCCCACACCACATGGTCCCCTGCTAGGCCCAACGCTAACCAGTCTCCCCACCCCACTGCCCACTCCGCAGGGATGCACAGGAGTGGTGAAAAGAGGAGTGAGCTCTCCCACCTGTGGGTGGCACCAAGACCTTCAAACCTGTGAGATGCCAAAGGATTAGCAGCGATGCCCACACACCTGCAATCTGAGGGATGCATCGTTATGGCTGAGCGCTCAGAAGGAGCTGAGTCACGGCACCTTTTCCAGCCGTGTCACAGCTGTGTCACCGAGTGCCACCGGTCCGGTTTGTGGTGGGGAACACCGGGAGGACAGCACGTGGTGCGGGGTCGGGGCTGACTCACAGCCGTCCTGGCCTGTTTTAAGCATCACCAGCACGGCTTGGGCGGGATAAACAAAGCCATTATGTTATAATGGGAGCACGGGGAGATGAAACACGGACACGACGAACCGCTCCGACCAGTGACAGCAGCAGAGCTCGAGGCACCCGGTTCAGGATGGGTGAGGCAGGAGGAATCCTGAGCGATGGAAGGGAGCGGAGCACCAGGAGAGGAGGAGAGAAGGAGAGAAGCAACCTGTACACATCTCCATACACCCAAAAGGTGGGGGCTTCTTCCAATCACGCCCCAAAACTAAATGTTTGCCCTTAGGATACACGGTACGTATTGCATCTGTGAATTACACCTCCGTAAAGGTCGACATCCTTTAAAAAGCGCAGCAATGCCATTACTGTTATCATCCTCACTATTGCTTTAAAAAGAGGGTTGATGCTATCAGCAGCGCCGCGGGGGGGAGGAAGGAAGGAAAGGAAAAAAAGCAGACTCTAGAGCCATTAAACGCGTCTCGATACCCGGAGGAACCCAACGCACAGATGCACAGATGCAGACCGAGCAACCGGACCGAGCCCTTCCCGGAGCCCCGCACCCACCTGCAGCCCCGGAGCTGCCGGACTCACCGCTCCGAGCCCCGCCGCCGCAATGGGGCCGTCGGGAAGAGGAAACGGCAGCGGCGGGCGGGGGGCACCTGGCGGCTGGGAGGAGAGACGGCAGTCGCTGCGGGGGGGGGACGGGGACCTCTGACCCCACCGGCGGATGGAGGGCCGGCATCCTTGTGACGTGACCTGCGCGCCCGTCGCTCTGACGGATCGCATTTTTCCTCCGCCTTTGCTGGGCCGGCTGCAGCAGCTTCAATAATCACAGAATGGCCAGGGTTGGAAGGGACCTCAAGGATCACGAATCTCCACCCCCCCGCCACATGCAGGGGGTATAAATAATAAATGGGATGGAGCTGTGCTAGCTCGGGGTAAAGAGCAACCTGTTTGCAGAGGTGGTAACAGCAATGATGGTTATAGCACTAAGAAGCCCTGAGACTCTAAACTCAAAGCCTTCAGAGGATCATTTATTGCTAGAAGTCACTTCCAGAGGAGCTGGATGGGTGGTTTTTTTTTTCCTCTGGCTCATATGACACAAACAAATGGTAGGCAGTGAGCTGTGAGGTGGCACGTTAGATCTCACCCAATGGATGGCAGCAGCAGTGAGGTGCAGCTCATGCTCTCATTTCCTTCTTTGTGCACAGTCAGCCATCCCAATGGGCTCGCTTTGCCTGCGCACAAAAAGCACTCAGCAAAACAACCTGGGACAGAAACCTCTGCTGACGGTCATTTGCACAGCAGCGGTCACTTTCTGTGATGATAAATTCCCCCACAGGTGTTTAACAGAAAAAGCAGGGGCCAGCATTAAGAAAATCACATCCATTCCAAGGTCAGCAAGTAAGAAATGCAATGGGATGGTGGGGGTGGAGCCAGATGCTCTTCCAGCATCACAGCAGAGGTTTAACACTAAAACCATGCCTGAGCTGAGACAACAGCCATGACCACCTGAGGGCACATTGCTTCCCACCTCACAGAGCCACTGCAGCCAGCTATTCTGCCTGGAAGAACTGGGGTACAGCAGGGTTCCAACCATCAGACCAGGCTGCCCCATCCAGCCCAGCCTCATTAGCTCCAGCTGCCTCCTTCAGTCCCAGAACAAAAGAATGTTACAGCAACTGTTCCCTTTTAAAATGAGAATGCAACTTTATTGGAAGTCTGATCACTCTGGGGAGCTCTCACAGCAGCCCATGACCCCAAAGTGCCCTCCTCCCAGGCTCCATCCGCCCAACCCCATGGACCTGCTGCGTGCCTGGGGTCTGCGTGGCACCCAAAGGTCACACCTAACATTCAGTTCATTCATGCTATTAGCTTTTATCTCTCCAGACACCTTGCAGCCCAGCTATCAGCGCTGAGCAGAGCCCAGCTAGCAAGATAAGGGCAGAGAGCTGCTCCCCTCCTGCACTCCACAGCAGTGACACGTGTGACAAAGGCCACCAGGAGCTGCAGGGGCTCTCGAGCTCCAGCAGGATGCTGCTACACAAGTCGAGGGAAATTCACATTACAACCCCAGGGGAAAGTCAGAATGCGATTCTGAGAGGTAAAGAAGAGAACTGATCCATGTGCTGAGAACTGCATGGAGTGATGTCACACTGAGATCCACCTCAACATCACTGTCACCCCTGGAAATAAGCACCAGACTCCTGTCAGCCTTGCATTCAGCATTCCTGGCCTGCAGCAAGACAGACAAAGCATCCAGAGAAGGTTCTGCTCTGTCAGCCCTCACACACACAGCACCTGAGTTTCTGAAATCAGTGCAAGGCGAGGTGATGCGCTTCATGAGGAGGCGTTTGGCACAAGTCTGGTTCCAGACTCCTGTTTGCAAGGAACAGAGGTGTACACTGTCCAACCAGTGGAGTCACACTGCTCTGAGATCACTATCTCCTTGAATGCAAGTATTAAAAAGAAGGAAATGTATTGCTAAAAACAATGAGGTAGAACATTGCCTCACCCTCACGAACCACAGCACCATTACTTCACACCAAGGACAACCCCACCGTCCCCTTATGGGCACTTCAGCCTTGTTCACAAGCTCTCATTCGAGCACGTGGTCCAATGTTTTGTCCCATTTGAAGAGAGAACAACACTGAGTACATCCTGGCTGGGTCACACCCGTACCTGGCTCCACTGGGGAGAGGGTGAGATGTTCCAGATCAGGTACTCCAACTGCACTGCGAGATAACACTGCCTCCAACACAATCATAGATAAGTCAGTCTGTGCACTGTGGATGTGTCTGGCACAGCCCCACTGCAGGCTGTGCATTACGGGCTGGAAGAGGAAGCAGCCCAGCAGACACAGCATGTTCCTTGCGTTCCCATTGAAATCCCTATTTGGTCAGCTTTCCCACGCATTGAGTGACCATCCATCTCCCCCAGGGCTTGTAGAGAGCTGCCAGTGCCAGGATGTCATTTCCACACCACTTTTAGGAGCTCTTGTCACAGTTACAGGCTCCAGCAGCCAGGGTCCCATCCACGGTCACTGTCAGTGAGCTGCCAAGTGCCCATTTGTTTTCACAGGTGCATCCACACTCCTCAGGCGCGTCCAGGAATGGTACTTTTTCAACATCTTCCTCCTAACGAAGCGGCAGATCTCAACCATGAACCCCAAGGACACGATGTACATGGCCAGGCCTCCCCCTTTGAGGATCCAGTTGGGATCCGGGGCTGTCACCATGGCATACATGATCAGAGCTCCTCCGCCAATGCGCAGCACCAGGAAGAGGAGCACGAAGAAGAAATCCACCACCTCCCCCAGGAAGGAGTGGTAGAGGCCCATCTCCCTCAGGAACCAGCGGGTCTGCAGCAGCGGGTTGGTGATCTCACTGACAAACACCACTGCATTGACCTCAGTGGCAGATTTGCCCAAGCCCAGCACCAGCACCATGCCGCAGATGCTCAGCGTGTGATGGAGCAGCATCAGGTCTCCCTCTGTCTGGAAATAGAAGCACCAGAGCAGGTCGAAGATGAAATAACCCAGCGTCAGGGAAAGCACGTGGACCTGGAGAGTGGTGTTTGGTGAGCCTGAAAGGAAAAAGGATGCATTAACGTAGGGCCTCACTCAAGATATTCTTCTAGAACACTGAGCTAGATACAGGTTGGAGCTTTGCTCTTTGCTTTCCAAGCTTATCCTATGGGACCTCTGGGTACCAGGATGCACAGCTCTCCCACAGCCCACACTACATTTCTCCTTTCCTCTCCGCCCTTTTAGAAAGGAGGGTGGGAGTGCCTGACCCCACCAGCAGAACTATTTGAGATTTAACGATAGAAAAGCACAAACAGAAGCCCACGCTCTGGTGCCAGCAGTTATTATGCCCTTCCAGATGCAAACAGCATTGAGCCTGTTTTCCACACTGCCACACCTGACAGCAGCAGAGCAATGAAATTCAACCTGAGAACCCTCAGCAAGTGCCTGGGTAGGACAACAACAAGAGGTAGGAGATGCTGAGGAAGAAGCAAGGAGCTGGACGGAGCCTTGCCATGCTCCCAAAACACACACGTGAGGGGACAGACAGCAAAAGCAGTTGGATCTCCACCCATAGGATGATGTGAGGACGTGTCAGGGTGAGGCCCCCCACACACCTGCATGGCTCAGAGGCCAGGGGCCGTCCCAGAGGGCGATGTACCCGGACAGGCAGGTGGCGATGGCCCCGTGCAGCAGGGTGACCAGGCGGCAGCTCCACTCGGGGGAACGATGCCTGTTCCAGAGGCAGAAAGCAGCATAGAGGCACAGCCAGGCCAGGAGGCTGCCGAGCACCTCGAGGACGATGGGGAGCATCCTGTTGAACAGAGAGAAAGGGAGCTATGAGCGCGGGGGGGGATACTCACCTAACCCGCGTCCACGAAAGCTCCCAAACGCGCTTCGCACCCTCCCCACGAGCACCGAACGCAACCGGTTCCTCTCAGCACCGCTTCCCCGTACGCCCTTCCTTCTTCCTCCGCCCTAAACCGCGTGGCAACGAAGCCGATCACCGCACTCCCGCCCCATCCGGCCCTAAAATATCCCAGGGATGGAGGTGGTATCCGGGACTTGACAGACCGCCCCCCCCCCCCTCACCGCCACCGCTCACCCGGAGCTGCCGTTCCTCCCTCGCGGCTCTGCGGGAGCGGCTCAGCCCGGAGAGGCGGTGCGGATCGCTCCGGCTGCTTTTATCCTATCCTCCTCCCTCTGCCCGCCCATCTCCTGCCCTCCGCTCACCCCATAGGGACGGAAAACACGCTTTTTTTTTTTTTCTTTTTTTTTTTTTTTTCGGAGCGTTCCGGAGTTCTCTGTCTGGTTTCGCACGCTGTTGTGGAGCTGTTGTTCCGATGGGAGAAAGGGATGAAAATAGGGGCTGGGGAGCGGGGATGGATGAGCTGGAGGTGTCAGGAACACGCCGAACAGGAAGAGTGAACCAGAACAGAGGTGAGTAACCAGGAAGGGCCACGCTGCTCCCAAACCCTCGGAGTCAGCGCCGTGTTGGTTCTGGTTTCATTCAATCTGTCTGAAGGGTGCCCCACATCCCCAACAGCCCCAAACCCTTCCTACACCCACAGGACTCCATGCAGGTGGTGGCAGCAAGCACTCAAATCTTATGAGTGTCCTCATCTCAGGGTGATTTTGGAAGGAGTCCCATTGCAGCTCAGGCTCCAGATCCTGCTCCCCAGAAACAACAATCCATAACTTGAGCCTGAATTTCGGCCTGCAGGTGCAGGAGTGCTGGGTGCTTCATTACCACCACCAGGAAGGTGAGCCCCAGGGCTGTGAGCATCGGGGATGGACCTGGAGGGCACATTGAGACACTTCAGGATGCTCCAGGATTGCCCTCAGGTCACAGAGAGCGCTGGGGAGGGCGAGGAGCAGAGCTCTGCTGCCCCAGACTGAGTTCACCCTGTTCAAAGAAATCAATAGCAAAACCCCCCCCAATTCCTGGCCCTGCCCCGACCAGGCAGAGCTCAATCCCATGGGTGGATCAGGTCACAGCCTGCTGTCTCTGTGTTCACATTGCTCAGCCCTGATTGCTGCAGTGGTCATGTGGGAACGTCACCTGCGATGCTGTAACACCTGCTGTGTGCATCTGAGCACCTGGATGAGCTCCCTCCCCATTCTGAGGATGCCGGCTGAGTTCTGGCTTGAGGAGAGCAAAGCTCAGCTCCCAGAGCAATGCCGTGTCCTCAGCCTGACTGTGGGGCTACCTGGGATCAGCTCGTTTCTCCAGCAAGCTTGTGAATGGCCATTCTGCAGGAGGGAGGTGAACGGGGTCGCATCCCTGATGCTCAGCAGCAATAGGATGGGACCCAGAGGTGTTTCAGACAGGAATGCACCAACAGATGATGTCTGCATGGGCAACAGGTTGGGTTGTCCTGTAGATTATGGCAGTTTTCATTGCCACCACGAGCAGTTGTTCCCTGCACTGCTGTTTTATGGCTGTGGGAGGCTTGAAAAGCAGTCATTTCCTGCCAGGTATGGTAACACATTCGCTTGTTGGCTTGAAAACCTCCAAGACCCTTTTACCAAGAGTTGAAGTGTGCTGTCAGCTGACCCTGAACCCAACAGTGCTTAGAGCTCAGCTACAGGGTTAGCATAGGGCTGCCTGTTTAAGTGTATAGGATGGGGTTATGAGGGCAATCAGAACGCTCACTCCTGAGCTCCTATCTACGAGATAAGGTGAGGCTTTCATAGCACTAATGAGCTGCAAACGGGAGCTTTTTGTAACATTGCTATAACCGATGCCCCCTGTGGTGGGAGCAGAACGCAGTGCCTCATTTACCACTGGTGAGCTGTTGTGTTTTGCACGAGTTGAAGGCCAGGAGAAGGGAAGGGAAGGATTACCATCGCCATCACCTAATGGGGATTAAGTGATTTGTCCGAGGTCATGCAGGAAGTTGAGAGCGGCGTCACACACATCTCAATGCATTCACCCTGCATGTTATCCCAGAGACATTTCCAACACCCAGGGTTAAAAAAAAAATACATCAGCTTGGAGCCATTGGTCACCTCCATCCCCATGCATGGGGCTGTGCACAGTGCAGGGGGGAGGCAGTGCCCTCGGAATGGCCATGCAGAGGTTGGCTGAGGGCTCCCCATCCGCATTTTTACTCTCCCGGCAGGAAATCATTCGTTTCTTCTTCTTTTAAATCACAAAGAAAGTTTTCGTTTCCACGTTTCGACTGATTTAATATTTAAAAGGAAATATTTTCTATTTTTTTTTCCAAAAAAAAACCAAAAAAAACCCCAACAACTCCCCCCCCCCAAAAAAAAGTTACCTTATGATTTTCACTTCTCTCTCATTACAATCAGTGCCTGTCCCTCTCCCATACACCTCATGTGAAGCTACAGATGCAGTTCTATACACAACACAGGGCTCGGTGCATTGTGTGAAGGAGCTCAGAGCCCCGTGCAGCCCGCAGATCCCTATGGCAAATCACCTCATCACACAGCACTGATGGAGCAGGATAAGAAACAACTGAATTGAATACATTTGTCCCCAAAAAGAAGTGTCAAAGGAGAGATTTTACTTAGGGAAAAAACCAACCAAACAAACAAAAAGCTCACATTTACCTAAAAAGAGCCAACAAAAAAACAAAACCAAAAACAACAGAGCTACTACTCAAAAAATGTCTATTTACAACCTGTGAGCCAAACACCCATTTACTCTAATTTCACTGCCTTGTGCCCATTGAGAACCCAACCAGGAATCTGCATCGCTCCGATCTACTTAACAGCATTAAATATTTACCCCTTTACGTGAGGAGAGCTGTGACACGACCACGATCTCCCCAGCAATATGGAAGGTGACATTTGCCACCCTTTGGCATCTCTTGCACCCAACTGCCTCCGGTCTCACAGCTGAGCAGTGCAACCTCCTGCAAGGAGGAAGGAGGGCAGAGAATAGCACAGCTGGGGCAACCAGCACATTGCAGCACTGCCCCGGAGGTTTGGTATCAGACAAAGCCCAATGGATGAACAACAGAAAGAAGGGATGGCCAACACTCATCTTTGTCCCATCAAACCTACACAAATTGACTCTGTGGTCATTGCAGTTGGAAGTTCCCGAGGGGCTGCAAACAGTGCCGTCCTCCATCGGGCAGCTGGGAGCAATAACAAGACCTGGACACACGTTTTGCAAAAGGAGGCAATTTTTTTTAAAAGCAAAAAAAAAAAAAAAAAAAAAAGCAAAAAAAAA
>NW_024884944.1:3769582-3818790 GCF_019232065.1 Centrocercus urophasianus
AAAAAAAAAAAAAAAAAAAAATCAAAAAAAAAATTAAGAAAAAAAAAAAAAAAAAAAAAAAAAACCACCTTTAAAATACTTAATATTAAAAAAAAAAAAAAGAGGGAAAAAAAAGGAAAAAAAAATCAGTAGGAAAGCAGAAGGGCTCAAAGCGAAGCAAGCGTGGTGGTAAAGCACAGTCGTTGGCCTTGGAAGCCAATGGAAACCAAGGCTGCCATCTAGACACGGGTCTCTGCTGAAATGAACTGGGTGACCTCGGCTCAGTTTGGGGTTTGGTACGTGTGCGTGCCAGTAACAGCATGGCAGACCCTTCTCATGGGAAGCTCTGAAATGAGTGGGGGGAAAGAGGGTCCTGACATAGGAATCCTTCCAGATGAGGGATTGCCGGGCAGTCCGGTGTGAGCACAGAGGTTTGCAAGCAGAGGGCAGTGTTTCATGCTGATAGAGCTAAGCAAGGGCTCGTTCTTGGAGTGAATGAATGCATGGAAGAGAGTTAAAATGTCACTGTCGGTGTTCAGACCCTCGGGGAGGTCAGCTGCAGCCTGAGTCCCTGGAGTTCTGCTGCTCGGGCTTCCCCTAACATTCATTGGGCAGTGCTGGGAAGGCACCGTGCCGCCAGATGTTGCCCCAAGCATTGTTCCTGGAGAAGTTGGTCCATAGCTGGAGGTCAGAGCTCCTCGTACACGGGACGCAGTGGTCTCAGTGGAGGTAGGTAGGTTGGTTCCATCGGTACCAAGATCTGCGTGCGACACAGCGAATCAGAGCTACGATCACCATGAGGTCAACTTTTCCCCTCAAAACAAAAACCATTCCTATCCCACTTGCGTTCCTGCTCTTGGCAGCCAGCGAGTGCTCCTTTGCCCTGCAGGAAGCTCACAGCAAACCCCTCTCTTTCTGAGCAGCTGCCTGCACGGAGCTGCTGGTTCCCACACGTGGCTGCGGGGCTTCCTCTGCGTCAGCGCAGCTCTGAGTCATGGCACGGGGTGATCCGTGACTCAAAGCCCAGCAGCTACACTCAGTGCCCTCTGCTCTCAGCTGCCTTCCTCTGAACGCAGCATCCGTGATGTCACGTGCAGCGAGCGGCAGAAACCACGGGTGCAGAGGGCAGAGCAGCGGGGGCACAACCAGTGAGGTAATGAGGAAGGCTTGGAGCCTGGTGTGTAATGACATGCCATCGTGTGGCTCCATGTTGCTGGGCCCTCTGCAGGGCTGCATGCTCTGCCCTGAAGTCCCTCTGCTTTTCTCTCATCTCTACCTATGGGACTGAGCCATGTCTACCCCCACTCCACCTTACCCTGAAGAGTTGAAACCGGACGAGTTCATGGCAGCTTTGGAGTTGCTCTGGGCTGTGCTGGGGCTGCTGGCATGGAGGGCACTGCCAGGGGATGAAGGCCTGCTGGAGTTCCCTGGGGAACACGATGATGTTACTGCACGGCAGAGAGAGCAGAGTGAGGCTGGGATCTTCCCCTTCTGCCCCAGCCCCTCCAGCCTCCTGCTCCCACCCTGTGCTGGAGTGCCCTCCTTTGGCTGCTTGGTGTGCAGCTCCCAAACCTCAGCACCCTAATGGGGTTATCGTGGAGGTGTTAGCACATCCGGGAAGCTTTCCATGGCTTTGTTCCAGCCAAGAGAAAGGTTCTGCTCTTCTCACCCCTCAGACAACACTATGCTGGGCTACTTCCCCAGTGTTATCGTGGCCAGGAAGCCAAGTGGCCTGAGAGCAAGAGCAGAGGAGGGAGAGAAGGAATGGGAGTGAGGTGGTTTGTCATGTCAGGGCTTACCTGTCCCAGGCATGGTGCTGTGCACCGGGTTGACAGAGAGGGGCCCCAAGGACCCTGAGGTAGAGACCTGAGGAGGAACAGAGACAGGCGGTCAGCAGATGGCACTGGCAGCGTGGATCCCAAAGGGCCACTCCTTCACATTTCCTTCACAACATGCTGGCTGCCAGGCATGCTTCCTTCCCCCTCCTACACCTCTTCATACTCTATTGGATATGCACAACTCCCACATTCAGGGTCGTGCAAAGAAACCAGAGTGAGTATTAAACGTGCCTGATCTAAATGTATAGGTCAGCAGTAGGAACTGCTGCCCTCTGGATGCTCTCAGCAATGCCTCAGCTTGTTCTGGTCTCAGCACAAATAGCCCCATTTCCTTTGAGGAGCTCTTGATGGGCGAGAACTCTCATGTGAGTATTACTAATTTGGTGGCTGTAATCAAAGCAAGCCTGGGGCACCTGGAGTCCAACTGAGATACTTCAACTACAGGCAATGCGTTGGTCAGAGTGACTGATGAGCACTTTGCATGATGCATCCACAGGATAACCATCCACCAAAGCTGCTGCTTTAAGAGTTCGTGGCTCTCAAGCAGCATTTGGTGCTTGCAACTGTAGACCAAAGGGGTTGTGCAACAAGTGACCAAGCTTCTCGTGGTGTTTTTCTGCCTTCTAATAGGTAATTCCAAAACCCAAAAGATTTTCAGATAGAATATTGCTTATGAATACATCCTCTCCCTCCCACTCACATTCACTCCACTACCAGCACCATAGGGAGATTCCTGCCACTTTTACACACGCGAGCTCCTGGGCAAATATTAACCAGCAGAAATGCAATAGCAACTTGTTATCCAACAGAACACAGGATGTGTTTCCACTAACTCTCACAATTTCTTCCATCTTTCTTGGCAACAAAAATACTCTTGCCAAAATGGATGCGTGCAATAGGTGAGAAGGACAGATAACACCACTGAAGTGCATTCTGCATTTCTGCACGGATGGAAGTCGGCTCCTCAACCCCGAGTATCTCACCAGTCTGGAATTGTAGATGGGCGATTTGATGGGGGATGGCATTGGGCAGCTGATCCGTTTTTCTTTCTGGCGCCGGTTGCAGAACCAGACTCGAACCACCTCTTTTTCCATGGAGAGCTGCTCTGCTATCAAGGAGATCTCCTCTGAGCTGGGCTTGGGGTTCTGCTAAGAAATAGCAGGAGGTTAAAGAAGGCCCCAGAGATCTCTGACTTATGGCGTCAGTGCATTCTTCTGCTGCTGGACAAGGGTGGGGTGGGTTGTAAACTGGAGAGGGCAGAAAATTTGCTTCTAAGGCAAAAGGTAAACATTTGCATGAGAGATCACGTTCTGCGAACCAGACAAGCACCTCTGATTCAACATCAGATCCCATGGAATCAGCGGGGATGAGTCACAGTGCCTGGCCCTGCTGCTGCACAAAGCACGCAGCGCTTTGATCCCAGCACCACCTTCAGTTGTTGCTGGAGAGGAAGGTCATGGCTATTGGGCACAGCCCCGAGTGCTGTTTGTACATCCCTGCACCATCCCACAAAACCATTTCATCTCTTTTTTTCCCCCATCCCCCATTTATAAAGGTACCCCCATCCTCTTTTTTTTCCGACTCGTTCATTTTCTGGCACACTTGACAGCATTTAGTTCTGTGGTTTTTGATCTGAGTTGGAGACTTCAAGGGAAAAACAACCCAGCACGGTGATGCCAGGGCAGCTTTCCTGTTACAAAGAATACGTACCAGCTAAAAAATGAGCTGCCTGGAAAGACCTGAAAATGTCTGCCTTTTGTTCTCATCAACAATCTTAGAAGGAAAATTTGATGTGATGGAGGAAACAAGAAAAAATGAGGGCTGGTCAGAAAGAGTTTTAGTGAAAAATGTTCAATGGATTGATGTACCCCAACTGACTGAAAGCTCTGTAGTGATTTTTCTTGAAAACCTTCATGTTTAAGAAGTGAAAGGCTCCACTTTCCAAATGATTGGGCAGCACCCACAGTGGCAATGCTTGGCTCCTTCCTGCACCCACAGGAGCTGCCCGGCAGCTCCCAAAGAGAAGAGGGCAAGGAGGCATCTTCCCAAGCACGCTCCTAACCTGCCATCAGAACAAACAGAAAAATGGTGGAGAGCTCCCAACACATTGAAACATTCTCTCCTCACATCTTGGAATCTTTTCTCCAGCGTGGAGCGAATGTTGGTCTCAATGCTGGTTCGCTTCTTCCTTTTCCGTCCGAACATCTCGTTCACGGAGGGGTAGGAGCTGGGAGTGCTCATGGAGGAATCCAAAGGAGCAGATTCTGGGGAGAGAGAAAAGGGAAGATACCGAAGTTGTTTTCATTTCCAGCTCCTTTCTGGGAACTGTGGCACCTCGTAAAGTGAATGAGCGCATGGAACGTCACCTACCCGCGTCACTCAGCCACTTCTCCAGCAGAGGTTTGAGCTTGCACATGTTCTTAAAGCTGAGGTTGAGAGCCTCGAAGCGAGAAATGGTGGTCTGGCTGAAGTCGTTGCCATAGAGCTTCCCCATGGCAAGGCCAACGTCACCCTGCCGGGGAACATGACACAACACATTTGGAAGGGATATTCCAACTCCAAAGAAAGCAAATCTATACCTGCCACTGTATCTGCCATTCCTCCATCCATATACGCCCTTCCTCCACCCACCCCTCTGCCCCAAACTCCCCCCAGCCCAACGTGCTCCCATCTGAGTGACACCAGTGTTCCTCTAAAGGAAGCTGCTCACCTGTGTGAACCCCAATTTGATCCGCCTTTGTTTGAAAGTCTTAGCAAACTTCTCGAGCTCCTCCAGGTCGCTGGGCTCCTCGGATGCTCCGGATGGAGTGAGGTGCTTGGCCACTTGCAGGTGCTGGGGTACATCCAGGTGAGGTTCGACGGATGAGCCAGGGAGTCCAGAGCGACCCACAGCCTACAAGACAACCACAGAAATGCATAGAGACAACTTCTATTGCCATTCACCCGTAATAAAGCAGTGATTTGCACAGCAGGGTGCTTCCCAGGTGGCAGCATGGGATGGGGGAAGTTACCTGCGATGCCAGGCTGGGTCCTGGCTGGGAGAGGAGAAGGCTGCCCTGCTGCTGGGGGAAGGAAAGGATGTTGGGCTGCAAGGCTGGGGAGAGAAAAGAGAGACATCCCATCAGATTGACTCCTCTGTCAGCACCCAGGAGCAGAGCAGGGCCCCATGGGAAAGGCTCAAGAAGGTCTAAATGAAAAACTTCAGCTCGTGTTCACAATGCATGACTTCTAGGACTTTTGGCCATTACAAGTGGGAGCAGCTCCAAAGCGGATTACAAGACAGGAAAGTTTGGGTTTTGGTTGTGATTATTTCTTTCACTTCATGGTCTTTTAGGCCAAAAGGGATTATGAGAGTAATGATGTGGGTAAAACACTTCAGCCATTGATCCCTGCATGGAGCTCATCCACACCAGGTTCAGCTAGGACACAGACATCTTCTGCAGACATCTAAATTAGATTTTAGATGCCAAGCTGCAGAGAATTTATCACATTCTCAGTGGTGATCTCTGCTAGCACTTAATCACTGTAACTGCTGTGATAGTGCACCTTATTTCCAAGAGGAGCTTTGCTGACTCCAGCTTTCAGGTACTTGATCATGTTAGAAATATCCTGATCCCACAGTTAATCTCATGAACCTGCCCAATCTGCTCTCTACAACACATTTCATTTCCAAGTGCCACGTTGACCCTTTCTTTTCTCCCTTGCTCTATTTCAAACAAATTGAATGTCTTTTGGAATATATGTACGCTGACACGAGATGATGAAAGGAAAAAAGAAAAAGAAAGAGAGGAAATCTATAAAACTAACAAAAAGCAGTATTTATGGATGCCATGGAATTGTTCAGTTGACAAGTTGCTGTGCACAAGCCCATGCATCCTGCAGGGAATGTCCTAAAGGATTTAGTAGCAGCTAAAGCAGTGTAGTTCCACAGACATTTAGCTGGGCTCTTGATGTCTGCTGTGGGTGAAGTCGGAGGAAGTTAGCGAGGATTTACGGCCCTTCTTGAAACAGGCAATATTTTCTATTGATTGGAACTGACAATTATATGGAAATCTATAGACACTTATGGACTTGTGCTGAAAAAAGGGGAAAAAAAAGATCATCTCCAGAATCTCTCTTTCCCTCTCTCTCTCTCTTTCCTTTTTTAATTTAGATCTGAATGTGCAGGATCCCATTTATTTATTTAGATTGGGGCCTCAGTAAGCCTTCGTTAATGCTGGAACAACTTTGAATTTCAAATGCAGGCTGGTAATGAGGTGCACATTTTTAACAGAGAAGGTAATTAATCACAGGAATGGCTTGCCTAGGGACATGGCGGATGCTCTGTCATTTGGAGTCTTTAAAAACATGATTGAACACCTTTGCAAGAGCTGAGCTCTAGCTGAAATGAAAATTACGGACTGGGTTCAGGAATCACCGGTTTGACAGCTGATGAGACACAGGCTGTTTTCGTGAGATGAAGTCTTCAGCAGCAATATTTTGGCTGAGAGATTCCCAGCATCTCCCAGGCTGCTCGCTTCCACCCTCACCGCACACAGCTCCCTTCCTCTCATCCAGCATCCGGCTCTGCTGCCTGCAGGGCTGCGCACTGCACGATGAATCGGCCCTGGGAACTTCTCTGCTTTAAAAACACCTTGAATGCACTGAAATCAACCCCAAACCTCTTGCAAAGGTTAAAGCCACAACCAAGACCCTTTGGCCATGAAATGCATGACCTGATGTACCCAGCGGTCAGAACTCGGGATGTATGGAGGATGTACGGCCTGAGGGATGCCTTCAGGTCTGCCCCTGCATCACCCTCACCAAGCTTCTCCTTGCACCAAACCCAGCTGTGCCTCCACTTTCGCTCTCCAGTGGCTGTGCCTGCACGCAGCAGAGGGTCATTAACGCTTGACAATCATCTATTCAAATGGAAGTGCTCTTGCACAACACGCTGGCCACACGCCAGAGCATCCTGTCTCCATCGAGTCTGGAAGCAGAAGGGGTCACAGCCAAACAAGTGGCCATCTGTTGGAAGGGCTGCAGCTGCCAGAGCAGCCTGCTTAACAGCAGAAACCGTACCTCTATCAAAGGAAGCAAAGTTCTGTTCTCCAGCATCGTGTGTTTCTTATTATATACGAATAAAACCAAGCGGTGAGCAATAGATTGTCCCAGCCTTGCCAGCTCCAATAATCTAAATTCTGGGCTGCTGTCAAATGTACATCTATTGTCAAACATACATCAGAGAGTTTCTTGATGCATCACTCAGCACCACTTGGCAGAGTGAAGATAAGAGACAGGCTTCCCACTTGCCCACAGTATAATGCTTTTTCAGAGCTGTGTGTGTATGGCTGCACTCAAGCTGCAGACCTTTTAGGGTTTCAGTCCTGAGTTCTGGCTCGTGCAGAGGGACTTCTGTGCTGGAATAAATAGGAATGAGAAGAAGGGCCCAAACCCCTTTGCATCTGGCAGGCTGGGGGCTATGCCTGTCCACAAGCAGCATAAGCTCCATCAATGGCACGTCTGTGTGGTGCTTGTTGGAGGAACACCACCCAAATACCGGAGATAAAGACAACGCCAGGAGGACCTGCCCAAGCACTGGGTTAAGCCCTCAGTCCTTTCTCTCCTCACAGACGTCCCGGCCCCACGGATGGAGCAGGATTTGGGGCGGCCCCCAGGTGGCACTCGAGGAGCGCACAGCGCAGCGCCGATCCTTCCGAGCGCCGTCCGCGGGTGGAAACCCCACGAGAGACGGGGAAACCCATCTGGTGACAGAGCATCGGGCTGAGGAAACCCAGCGGTGCGGGTTAAAAGCGACAGGAGGGAGAAGGGAGGGCTCTTCCTAAGTAGGGATCTGCTGACGGCAGAGCTCCTTTCGTTGCTCTTACCTTGCTGCCCTGCCTGGGACTGGGAGAGGAGGAACTGAGGGACGGACTGCATGTGGCCGGGAAGCAACACGAGCTGCTGCAGGGTGTGGAGAGAGCTCATATCCTACGGGAAAAGCAAACAACAAAGTCCAGAGATGTCAGTTCTCTGCATAGCATCACCTCTCTGTGAGGTTCCCCACTCCCCGATCTTTCACGCTGCCCTTGACCCCGTTCACACTTCTCATTCAATTGCTGGCACATCTCATATGTGTCCTTTGTGCACAGCAGAGCTGCAGGTCCAGAGCTGCCCCAGGATCTGAAGGTTTCAGCCTGCTAAGAAAAAATTCCATGCACACACTGACATCCACGGGGAGAATGTGTGCTTCTAACTGAAAAAAGTTAATGCTTGAAAGACATTTTTTGAGGGAGTGGAAATCAAAACCTGCTTGTCAGAAGCAACAACAACCCCCCTTGGATCTCAGCTACTCACAGACATCGTATTTTTCAGAATACACCCCCTAAGATCACACAGACTGTCCCATCCCACCAACGCTGAGCTGCTTTGTGCAGGAGGATGGGCTCCTCACCAGCACTGTGATGGACACAGCCATCAAATCCCAATGTGTTTTCTGTTCTTTGCCATGTATCTGCTGGGCTTTCCCCACTTTGCTCTGAACAGAGCAGGCAATAGGGACTGAGAGATGCTGAGAATGCTTCTTCACATTACTGGGGTCCCTACATCATTTTTAGGGATTAGGGAATAAGAGTTGGCATTTGTTTAGGATAGAGAGGAAAATGCCCCAATAAGACTCAATCACTTTAGAAAAAAAAGTCCCTCAAGGAATAAATGTGTTTCCTGGTGTACATCAATAGGAGCAGACAGGTACCAAGTTGGCTATGCTGGTTCAGATTAAAAGTCACTCTAGTCTAGGATGATAACTCCAGTGATAGCATTAAGCAGGCACTCACAGGAACGAGGAAGGCAAAGGCAAACATATCCAGCACTTTGCCTTGGTATTCCCCTTGGTCCAATCATTTTCAGCTCAAGGGATTTCCTGAGCACAGTGTGATTTTCCTTAGTAAACCCTCAACACAAATCTCTCCCAAGCACACGTCCAGTCTGCCTCTGGATCCATGTCAAATGCTCTGCATCCTTTGGCACGGCATTACACAGACCTGCCGAAAAGAGGCTGAGGAGGACGTTGATTTGTGCCAGCACAGATTCACTTTTGTGATTCAGTGTCTATCATATCCTCACGTCTCCTTTTGTCACTGCCAAAAGATGTATTGAGTTTGGCAAGTGCCTCAAAAACAGCCCTTCCCTTGGACATGCTTGACCCCTGGTGCAGCAAAGGCACTCACCCCTGCAATCTGGCTTCCAGGCATCATTGAGGATCCCTGTACAAGGTGTCCTGACCTGGGGGGGATTGTAGATTGCAAGGAGTCACTGAGGTCTTCAGTTTTAATCTGGAAAAGAGCAAAGTGATGCTGGCGTTAGGGGACAGACATGGAGAGGTTAGGAGCTGGAGATGGGAGAGATGGGGAAGGGATGGCTGTGGGACAGGGGGGGAGAGGTCTGGACCCACTGCTTCCACCCCTGGCTGGGTCGTTCCCCATTTCTGCTCTCCAGTTTACAACACATTGTTTTCTGCTCTGCCAAAACCAAGGGGGGAGTTTGCTCAATTAAAGCGCATTAATTAAAACACTTTAGGAAGTTTCCAGCGACTTAGCAGGCTTTAAAGCTTCCCTCACACCAAACATCGAGGTGTTCTGTGGTGTTATTAGGAAGACACAACTATTTCCCTCCATAGACCACGACTCACAGCCCTATATTTGCTGTGGGCAGCCTCACGCTTTTCTCTGTAGGCAGCATCGAATGGAGAGCAGGAGAGGGAAGGTTATGAAGGGGAAAGACCTCAAAAAGCAGCGTAATCTTCCAGATTTGAAAATGCACCAGCCTTGGCACTAAATGTACCAAATGATGAGAAAACAGCAAGAAACTGGGAGGTCCCACTGTACTGGATTGGCAGAGAAGTCCTTAGAATGAGCTGTGGGAAAAAATGCCAGTGGTCATTTAAACCTACGTCCATCTCCAAGACAGATTTTGTTCTACAAAGATCACAGTTTATGAATCCACTTTGTTAAGAATTTACCCAGGAGATAAAAATGTGAGGACTGAATACTTTTCACCTGGTTTACTGCAGAGTTTCC
Source organism: Centrocercus urophasianus (assembly GCF_019232065.1). Classification (NCBI taxonomy): domain Eukaryota; kingdom Metazoa; phylum Chordata; class Aves; order Galliformes; family Phasianidae; genus Centrocercus; species Centrocercus urophasianus. The sequence goes on from NW_024884944.1 coordinate 3,779,457, forward strand.
ACGTTCATTTCTAATATTGCTTCTACGTGCAATGATGGGAACGTTTCGTCATTTCACATTAGCTGACAGGTTTTAGCAGGGAGAGAAGAGGGGTGGATTTAGAACTTTATGGGTTAATTCCTGAAAGCCGAGGAGCATCTACGTGCAGATGCTGTATGCAAGAAAACATCATTTAGATCTCATATAATACATTTTCTCTAAGGAAAGGTACAAGCAAACAGATCCCAGATTTTGGATTAAGTTCTTGCTGAGTGTGAGAGCGCTCAGACCAAGGCTCATCTCAACCATCCCCGTCCTAATCTAAGGCAGTGCAAGAGGCTCCCGTTCCCACAAACTGGAAAAACCAGGAGAAAACCTGAAAGGACATGTCTTGAAGACCTCATCCACAGCCTCAGCATCGCAGATTCACTCTTAGTACCAGGGCTGCATCTTCCACGTCCCATCAACCGGCCCCTAACTCAACGCTGCCCAAAAGCAGAGTGGGGTCACTTTGCTGGCGCTGTGCTGTAGGTGATGCGGCCTCCAACCAGCAGAGGGGAGCAAGAAATGTCCCTTCTAAAGACCGTGGCACAAGCCAGTACTTTTGGCCTGAAGGGAGTTTTCACTTCAGTTCGAGTCAAGCAAACAAACGCACAACATTCCCCAGCGAGAGAAAGAGAAGATGCGATCGCTACAGCTGCAGTGCTGGGAGACCCAATAAACATTTTGGAAAGGGCTGTGAGGAGGGAACAGAGTTACAACACCTCCCTTCATTACAACTGCAGCTCTGGATGCTGCCGAAACTCGTTTTGCAATCACAGGAGCTCCTTGCGACAAGAGCTGTACATGCTATGAATTCCAGTTCTTTCCTACCTCTCAGGTTGGCATGATCATCCCGCACGGCCTGGCGAAAAAAGTCAGATGGAGGAGCTTCTTGATTGCTATCGACGCGAGTTGTGTTTAAATGACTGAATTAATGGTAGCGAAAGGCTCGGCAGGTCACCGTTACCCTTGAGCCATCCGCTCGGCGGAGGGAAGTGGCTTTTTGTATTTTTCCTTCCCTGAGGGTGCGTTAAAAAAAAAAAAAGAATAAAAAATAATAATAATTAAAAAAAAAAAAATTGTCCGGGCCAAAAAAAAAAAAGGTAAAAAATAAATAAAGAAACGTCAGCCCTGCTGGCAATCCATGGGTCGACCCAACGCGATGCGATCATCCAAGTCCAAACAGTCCCAAAAAAAAAAGAAAAAAAAAAAAATTGTCTCAGAAAACGAGGTGCTGGATCCCGCCTGGGTGATGATCCCAACGGCAGCCGAGTGTTGAAGAAGCACGAGCCATTTCCAAACTGAAATCAATTTTTACAGCTGCCAAGCGGAATGATCTGGAAGCTTTCCAGGCTGAAAGGGGTGTGTAGCTGCATCCCGGCATCGCGCAGTATGAGAACGGGAGGTGGGTTTGGCAAAGGACCGGTTCCCCATTTAAAAACAACAACATCTCCCACTGCTCCTTCCCCCGTCCCTGGAATTCTCTGGCTCTCTCCTGCGCAGTGGGCGGGATCCTGGGTGTTCTCGACAAATCCTCCCGTGCACCTTTTTTCATTGGTTTTAGGCTCAGTTTTACTTCTCCCTCCTCTTCCTCTCCCCACCAGGCCTGCAGCTGGCTAATTGTTCATTAGCGAGAGTTCGGGGGATATCCAAAACTTTCGGGTTGGTTTATGCAAATCCTTCCCTTTTTTTTTCCCCAGCTCAACCAGCACTATTACCAACCGTACGTTAAAGAACCCAAACCAAACCCCCCCCCCAAAACCACACACATTGTGGGTGCGGCCACTCGAAATCATGAGACTCCCTTAAAATCGTGTTGATTTCAAACTAATAAAACCAGGGGAGGTGTTGTCTTCTCCTTTCCCAGAGCATCCGACCCGTGTTTGCAGGTATTTTCTACAAACATGAGAGCTTCCCTTAAGAAACCATAGGGGGTTGAAATTGTCATGGGGTCACCCTATGTTGGCATTGGCCAAGCTCCACGCTACAGCATGGCAAGACAGCAGTGGCTATTTAGCTGAAGTCAGGACCAGTTCTTGCTGTTTTTCCCCAACGATGACCATGGTCAGAATGGGAAGAACCAGCATTTCTTCCCATTGACTTGGATTTGGGGAAACTGCACTCTGCCAGGCTAAGTGACCCGGTAGGAGAGCGGGATGAGATCAAACAGCACGAAGCTCCCTGCTCGCTGTTGGGTCCCTGCCCCGGGCTGCAGCAGGTAACGGCAGGCGGCACCCGCATGCACAGCTCCTTTGGAGAGAGGAATCACACTTGCAAATCTCAGGTGGATGTTTTCACAGCCTTAAAATAGGGTCAGCTGCCTCCGAGCAACGCGAGCGAAAAAACACAGGAAGGGTGACTGGAGAAAGGAGAGTCCCTTCCTTCATTTGGCGAGCACGCTTGCTGGGCATGGCCAATGATGGATTGTTTCTTGCCTATCTCTAGCCCGAAAACAAAAACAAAAAGCAAAACAAACTAAGAAACATATTGAGGGCGATGGAAAATGATCAAAGCTCTTCGGCTTGCTTGCGTAACTGATTTGTGGATGGTGTTTCATAAACATTTCATAAGAAGGAGAATTATGAAGAAAACATCTCCCAACCTGCCTGCAATTACTGCACAAACTCTTCCTTACCAGTAGGAAGAAGGGAAGGAAAAAAAAATAAAAGAAAAAAGTACATCTGTTTTGTAACTGATCTGTGAACTTTTGGCAAACATTCGGCTCGTGAAAACATCCTGCAGACATATTGCAAAGCTGCACGGAGCTGGCCTTACACAAGGAAGTTGGAGAGATTCACATTAGCAGCTCCGGTCTCAGCACGTGGAAGGCCGTACCCTTTCAAGAGACAGACAGACAGACGGACGGAGCGAGCCACGTGCACGGCTGGCAGCAGGATGCCATTGGTTGGACAGAGCTCTGGCTGCAGCTCCTGGCATCCACCCAGCACCAGTGCCAAGGTTGGCTGGCGGTGCTGCACGCTGCCTCAATTAGCACTTCAGGTAATGAACAACAAGCAACCGGCTGTGGCTCCTTGACCAGAAAGAAGCTAAGCATGTACTGCATGTTGGCCATCTGCATGCTGGCCATCTGCATGGCTCGTCCTTGCCCACCAGGCAGCCCACACACAACCCCAAGCCACCTCCTATGGGAGAGCATTGGTAGGACACAGCACCACTCCATCCTCCTCTTTGCACAGGTGGGACTGAGCGATTCAGCCCACCCTGGGATGCTTAACCCACATCGAGATAAAAGCTGCCCCAAAAGCCACACCAGCCTTCCCCAGCACCGGGCAGAAGCTGCGGTTGTTCTTTCAGGGCTGAAGACAACTGTACGTGTTGGGTAGTTTCTATTTAGCCAGTCACCTCTTTGAAACAGGTATTTATCTGCCCTCGTATCTGGCTTATCTCACAGTCAGCAATTCACGACTGTTTAAGCCTTTGACTTACACGTATTCCTCCTGCTACAGCTGCAGAGAGGAGTGGGGATGGCTGCTGGGGCACACTGAGCTTCAGAGGGTCTGAGCCACTTGCCCTCCACCTAAAAGGAGCAGCACATTTCTTCCCGGGCTGAATCATTTCCCAAGTGCCATTTCCTACAGCAGCATTGCCTGAAATCAAGGGAAGACGCCTTATGGTAGAACCAGATATCAGAACTGCATTTGGAGCTACTGCAGCTTGCCAAGCCTTCCCATGGTGTCAGCATGCTTCTTTGTGAATTACCTGCACATGTGGGCACCATAAAATGAAACACACACTAATAATAAATTATAGCAATAAGAATAATGGGCTTGCAATTACTATTTCCACGTCTGCTATCCTGCACACACAGTAAGGCTTAACAGACACTGGGAAGAAAGCAGAAAACTCCAACATTAATACAGCAGCATCCCCCCTATAAAATTTGACATCCTCTCACACCAAAGGGTGGGATCTTTAGGAGCTGTCAGCGTGACAAAAGCAGAATTAATCCCACGCTGAATGCCTACAGATGACATCCTACTGCTCAGTAATGACAGCACACTGAAAAATTAAAATGTAATCCCTAACCTCAACACACCTGCATCAGAGCTTTACGAGGCCTTGGTGCTTATTAATTGAGGTCGGATCTGATATGCTTTAACCCTCTGAGCTTCAGCTCAGGACACTCATGGCTGTGCCACGGCTGCAGTAAAAGCAGGGGTGGGAAATCAAAGCTGAGCATCACTGAGATGTGAGCCCCACAAAGGGGAACTGAAGGAGCCACTCTCCACTTTGCATTTGCAGCACTTTTGGCACAGCGTGACCACGCTGCTTTTGCACTGAGGCATAGAACAGGAAAAAGTCACCCTGCTCTCTGCACCGAGCAACAGGACTCAAAATGCTCGTGTGTAGCACAGCGGGCTCCCCGTGCCATCACTGGGCATGGGAGAGAGGAACTGGAATCAGAGCTGGGTGAGCACCAGACCCTAGTGGTCACTGCTGACAGATGAACTGTCCCTGTGTGAGCTGAGGGCTTTGGGGTGGCTGTCTGCATCCGGAGAGCACAGAACTGGCCAATGGATACTGATGATCAGCAGCTCAGAGCATCTTCACTCTTATTATTGGCACTCAGGCATGCGGTGCCTCCCTTGCCAGGACTTGTGGACGTGGCAAATTGCAAGTATTTATAAAAAAAAAAAAAAAAAAAAGGAGCAGAAGATGTCATTTTCTTGCTCAGAATGATGAAACCCTCCAAACAAAGCATGGAAAACTGCTTTACCACCTTACAGGCTGCAATTTCTCCCACAGCTCCATTCCAGGACTGCCTCCCAGCGCTGCCCTCCTGCCCCAATGTCCCCATACATTGCAGCACTGCTCCTGCATCTCACTCAGTTCCACTTGCCCAACTTTCTAAAGCTCTCCAGAGCTCCACCTCTGCCTACACCTTGGTGCTTATCTCCTCTCCCACCCTGAGCTGCATCCCTGCCCCTTTCCTTATCAATCCGATTTCACACACACCAGGCTACATGGCTTCTCCCAGGCCCTCCTGCATGCTTACACAGGTTCCCTGGAACCTGACCACGTTCCTGTTGAAGTCAGAAGCGAAGCTGTTTGATAGAGCTTGGCTGGGGCCAGAACCAAACCTTCAATCACTCGTGAAAATTTTCCCCTTTCCCACAGATCTCCAGCCGATGGGGAGCAGACTGCGCTCGTTCTGTGTTCTTCATGCCCTCTGGCTGCCAACCAGCCAGAAACCATCCCAATACCTGGGACTGCAGGGAGGCAGTGACTGGATCTGTCACGTCCCAGCACCGAGGGGTCCCTCGGCGGCACGGTGCTTCCCACCACATCCCAAATTGGTAAGGAATTCACTTGGAATCAGCTGGCTCCCATGATTCCAGCCCAGCTCTGCAAGTCCCCCTGACTCAGGGAGGGGAGTTTTGGCACCCACTGCCCTGGGGAACTAGAACACAAGGAAAGGAACGGAATCAAAGGCACACAGGGAATATAATCTAAAAAGGGAGAGAAAGAAAGGTCAACATCACTGGACAGCAACACATCTTTTTCATTTTGAGTGGACTCGTAGAGCGGTTTGGGTTGGAATGGACCTTTAAGATCACCTAGCTCCAACCCTCCTGCTATAGGCAGGAATATGAAAAGCAGGGAGGGAACGGAGGGTAGAGAGCTCTGGGTGACTTCCACGTGTTGGGTGTGCTATAGGGAGAACCCCACGTCTGCCCCCCGAGGGGCTGAGCTCCGCCAGTCCGACCCACTGATTTCACATGGAGCGTGAGCACATCCCCCCCGGGATGGGAGAAAGTGTGCTCTGATGTCAGGCTGCCAAAATTAGAGGCCTTGCTTGAAACCCCATCGCCTTCACCTTTTTAATGCTATGACTTGCCCTTCTGCAAAATGGGTGCAGGGCCCCACCCTTGCTGGGTGGTGCAGGCTTTGATTGAATTCTTGGAGCTCACCAGATGAAAGGCCTTCAAGAATTTGGAGTCTTCTCTTTATTACCAATGAGCCATTCTCCAGCAGGCAGAAGAGTCATATCCATGCTTAAAAAGGTGCCGGGCAACCTGAATATTGCCTTGATGGTGACAACTATGCCTTGAGCTCAGTTTCTATTATGGAAAGGATCATTACGTCTCTTCAGTGCGTGAAAACAGAGCTTATCCCCTGCAAGCTCAGAAAACATTGACCAAAGGGTGAGAGAATCACGACTGGAATAGAAAACTTGCACAGAGAGAAGACCAGCCTGTCCATTCCTGATCTATATGACAGCTTTGGGACAACAGCACGAGATGCATTTCCATTGGGCCAAGGCCACAAGCGTAGGAAATACATTATAAATACAGGTCAGAGAGGGACAGCTGGAATTTGTGAACAGACTGCAACCAAAGTCTGGTACAGCCCAGCAACTCAGAAGCAATGCTGTTTCATTCCCAACCGTGAGTGGCTAACCAAACAAATTCAGTGATTTCAATCCAGCCCTTGAGAAAATAATAATAATAATAATAATAATAATGAATACATGAAAACCCAACGAACCCAAATCCTTCCTCCTATTTCCACCATTCTGCCTATAAACTTCCCCAGAGAGTCAGCGCCGTGTTTTTGGAGTTGGTTCCCAGCAATCTCATCTGAGGGCCTCTGAGGTGCCAAAACAAAACTAGCCTGCAGAAGAGGTTTCTCTACATCTCTGTCCTAAGCAAAGCAGTGCCATATTTAGAAACAGAGGACTTTCCCTCCAGCCAGGGCTTTCTCCGACGCTTTCCCAAAGGGCTGCATCTCAATGAAGAACCAGCACACATACAAATTTATGCAATCAGTCTATCCCTGGGACGGAGCAAGGGAACTTCAAAAGGGAAAGGCCAAGGTGGTGCTCCGCTTAGATCCAGTGTCAGTCGAGGCAGATATGGACAGCCAGGCCCATTTCCAGCTAGAGGAGGCTCAAGAGATGAAAAGCAGCTGCAAGACTTTAGCTGAGACCCCGGGGCGATGCGGAGAAGAAGAGAGAGTGAAATCTGAATTGATCCCCAGAGGGGAGAAGGAAGCAGGATGGGAACCTCCCCTCGAGAGGAGGGCAAAACAGGACGGGGATGGAAATCTGGAGGGCAGACTGAAACCTGAACTACCCACAGGGAGAGCCAAGCAGGAACAGAAATGACATCTAGGGAACACATGAGATTAGGGGGAGGTGGGAACACAAAGTGGAATGAAAAACTATGAGAGAGATCGCCGGGGGGAGGGAAGCCCTGATTGAGCAAAATTAAATCTGCAGGGAGTTTTGCATCCCAGATATTAATAACAAAGTGCCGAGCGAGTTGGGCCCTTCTTTCCACCTTCAAAAGGATGGAGGGGAGGAAGAACTTGTCTGTGGTTGAGCACAAGACTATGAATCAGAGAATGGGAGTCCGTATCCCGGCTCAGCCAGGGAGCGAGTCCCTGGATTACAATACGCCTCGATGTCCACAGGCAACTCTCCTCTGAAGCACCCGCTGATTTCAGCTGCAATCACAGCATCTTTGGGAGAAGCCGGGCAGTCAGTGCCTGCCTGCAAGACGGGGCTGAACACCTCCCTACCTTCTGGAGGCACTGGGATGCTCCATTCATTAGCAAAGCGCCTTCAGACGTGTGGGTGGAAAGGACCAAACAAGGTCAGGGCGTTATTAATGGTGCTGCAAAGGGCCACCTGTGATTTCTGATCTCTGATGCAGCTTGCCTGCTTGCTTTTCCTCACAGAGTGCCTACGGGACACCAGCTGTGAAAATCCAGCTCCTCTCTCAGAACAGCTGTAAACCAAAGAATAAAATGCCTCCAGATGATGACCCCAATCAGATGGGGACAGGGCAGGGAGATGGGGTTAAGGAAGGAGGTTCCCATGTGGCACCTCTGGCAGAGGGCTGGGATTGTAGGATGTGGAATCCTTCACCTGATTTTGGAAGAACTTTTTAGAAAACTGGGTGATTTTTCTTTTACTATTCTGGCAGATGCATTCAACTGGCCAAAAAGTCAAGCTGTTGACTCCTAGCAGCTGGGAATGTGAAGCAGCTCAAACGGCTTGGTGCTGACTGAGCACTGGGAGAGAGAGGTATGAAACGTGTCCCTCACACTCATTAGGGACAGTCAGAATGGCTCAGCAGATGACCTGACATGGGAGTTCAACGCTGAGCTGAAGTGCACATGAACACCAGACCCCTTCAGTCTCATCCCTTGTTCTCTGATTTAACCCCAGATGCTCCCCGTGTTCTCAAGATCACTCCTGCCCCACTGACACATTTCCAGCTGCCTGCTTCCCAAAATCCTATCTCTAGGAGATCCATAGGAAAGGGGTGTACCCATGTTACACCTCTAATGGGCACAAAACAAAGAATATAATGTAATAGGAGTGAAGAACCAGCAAGAAAATTCAGGCTATGCAGAGCCCCAGGCGACTCGGGCACACGATCAGCTGCTCATCTGTCTGAAATATGGTCAGGTCTCACGGCAGCATCGCCTTTATATTGGTACAAATTCCCAACCCATCATTACCATTAAACAAATGACAGCTTGTCTGCGAGGGTAAGCCTCTCGCTGGAACGAAACTGCATGGCATATTTGGATACAGAGCACAGAGAGATCCTGCTAAGCCTTCCCTGCCTTGGTAATATGAATTCTGTCCCAGAGTTGGAGTGCAGGGCAATGATTGAGAGCATCGCTGCAAGGAGCCTTCATTCTGCCCTGGCACTCAGAGGTGCATTGCAGTGAGCAACACGATGCCACCCATCACCTCCCTGGTGGAAAAGAAGTCACCGAGCCAGGATCTGCATCTTCCCCTGCTAACTGTGGGTGTGCTGTGTGCACATGGCACACACAACACCTACTGTCACCCAAAACCATCACCCTCAGCTCTACGAGTACTCCAAAGCCAATATTATTTCAGAGATTAACTCCAGACAAAGGGCAAATTACCTGCTCTCCAGAACAGCTCTCTTCAGAGCTGTCTATGAAAACAAACACCTTACAGGGTGAAAGTTGCGTGTACTAATGGGGAAATGATACAAACAAGGTCTTCCCACCTGGTGAGGATCGCTGCACAGCAGCAGCAAAATCTCTGCTGCAATGCATCCAGACAGAGCTCTGGACTCAGTGCCATTTTGCTGAAGCCACCTTTGCAGATCTCCTTACTTCTCACCCCGACACGCTCTGGCCACGATCCCAAACCATCAAGAAGCAGATGTCCCTCCCCAGGTTGCCAGCACTGAAGGTGAAAGTTTATTACTCTCTCTTTGCATTTCCCTTGATATAAACAGGAAACAACCAGCATTAGACTCTCTAAATAAAAAGCCAAACCAGATAGGCAAGGCAGAAGATGCTGCTTTTTTCCATACACGCCCTTTCCCCTCTCATTCACATACAAATTACTGTTGCATCCAGGTGGGAGGAGAGGTTGAAGAGGGGAGGGGGGGAGAAGGGATGGCTGCCAAATAGGTTGAGGGAGCAGAAAGCAGCTTTCTCATAAAGCACAAGGCTGACCCACAAACTGCAAGAAAACCTCAAACTCCGCAAGAGTTTCCCTCCTCCCCATCTGCAGGGTGAGAGCCGTCCCAGCAAGGAACTGGGAGGCAAGAAGGGGTCTAACCAGGTCACTCCACCCTTCTCCTCCTGCCTGGAGCACAACAGGGGAGGGAAGCAGACCTGAAATGTAGGCCATCTACAAAGGCTGGGGGAGAGGCTTAAACGATGTGAGATTTATGATCTTCAAAGCGATTAGCGCCCAACACTCCAAATAAAGTCAAAGAGCTCTCGCGTTCGGCTTGGAGTTGGGTTTCAAACCATACTTCTCTGCTTCAGCTTGAAAACTTGAATTGCAGGTTAACAAAGGGAAAAGAAAAAAAAAAAAAAAAGAACCCCAAACCAACCCAAACCCCAAACCAAAATTAAAAAACCCACCAACTAATGAACGAGCTCGGCATCTGGTTTTACATGAGAGCACTTTGATATTTCCATATCTCCCCTCTTCCTTTTTCTCATCACTCGACATCTGTTTGCTGAATTAAAGATAAATTCGCCAATAGCTGAGGTCAACCCAAAACGTGAGCGTGCGTTTGGGCTCATTTGAGATAATGGCAATGAGAAGAGCAGCTCAGCTCTATGCTTGGCCTCGGGAGAGCCAAGAGAGGGAGACAGAGAGCCACACTGCCTGCAGGGCCCGCGTCCACCCATAGGCTCACCATAATCCTACTGACTTTGGGGCTGGCCCTACGCCTTGACCAGCAGCCCTCATTCAGCAGCATGCAGAGGACCAGGAGCTTAACGATATCATGCCCGATCACTGGCAGCTGTAACACAGCTCTCCCTCACTGCAGTCAATAGCATTTCCTCGATTAACCTCAGCCCAGGTTTCAGTTGTAACACCTTTGTGGTGTTGCCATAGGAGAAGTTTGCAACGATCTCGCGCTTTCATAGCTTATTTCTGTCTGGAGGGAGTTTTCTTTTATCGCCCGTCAGAAGCAGATTGGATTCTTCTCTTGGCGTGCAAAAAGCCTGTGCTTTGGGCTCTGCAATCCGCAGAGCTGGAGACACAAGACTTTTTGTTTTCAGCTGGGTTTTCCAAAAACCTGGAAGATGGCTGAGCGTGTTAAGACACCTTTTGATAGGAAGCTACGACCCACCCAACGCCGGAGCAGCCAAACCAACCAAACAAACAGCAGCTCGCTGATATCTGCCAGACCAGAGCCACCGAGGGAAGGTGGGAGGGCAGGAAAGCGATGGGGCAGCACTAGCTGCCCAACTGCTGCCAATGGGAAGCATGCAAAGATTGCAGCCCTTGGACTCTGGGAAGGTGAAGCTGGAAGCGGGCAGGCTGCTGTGCTGTGAGGAATGCCAACATCAGGTGCTCGTGGCTGCCCATGCAGCTACGTTTCTTGCTACAACTTCCCAGCCAGCTCCAGGCCCTGCAGCAGGTTGGTTGGTGGCTTTGCTCTCCAGACTGCCTCTTTTTACTTCCAAGGTTTGAGCCCAGCTCCATGGGTGGCCATAGGAGTCTTTAGGTTGAGACTTAGAGCATATACTCATGTTTCTGTGCAGATTCAAGACCTACCCTCCGCACAGAGCTGCCACCTGCTTCCCTTTGCCATTCTGCATTGAGGTTTGGGGATTTCTCAGACCCAGGGCTGAAAATCCGCAGGCGTTCCATGAGACAGGGGCTGTTTTGGCTGCATGGAGCAGGAGGATAACATCATGCAGCAAAGGCAGCATCCCTGCAGACCCTCACATGCTGCCCTGCTGTCAGAAGGACACGTATGCCTCTGGTGTCCCTTATCCCCACCACCTAGCAAAGAGAAGTCTGTTGTTGTAGGCAGGCCTGGTCTTGACCCAGGCACTCCAAGACCTCAAACCACCTCATCTCCAGCCCTTGCTGATACTCCCGTGAGTCAGCCCCATGCTCCCAGACTTGCATACCACAGTGCTTCCAGTGCCAGTGTCGCACGTAGTGCAAATGCACAGAGCTTTGTGGTGGGGTTTGCTCATTTGCTGGTGTAACTGTGGTCCCTTTTGTTTCTAAGTGACAATAGAAATAATTAAAAAGCCAGAGAAAGCCTCAAGCAAAGCGCGATTTAAAGAAACTCTATAATTAACTGAATTTCTATGAAATGGGGACGCCTGGAAACCCAATGTTTTATCTGCCATTGTGTCCCACAAGGGGAATTGGGATGGGCTTCCATCGTTTGTTTAGCAGTAGCTCACGGCCTCACAGTTTTATCTCCTTGCAGGAGCTGCCTGGGACTCAACGAGATGAGCAACAAACAAACAGCAATCCAAGAAAGCAGGAGAATCCAAGGAGTGTCTTACCTGCCTGTTAAAGTCCAGCCCATTCTGTTCACTTCCTACAATGAAACAAACAGAAAAAAAAAAAAATATCTCAGTATTAATGGCAGTCAGCATCTAGCTAAGCTTTCCATAACCAAAGATACGCTGCTGGCTCAGCAGAAGCAAGGAAAGGAGAGGAAGGTGGAGGCGGTGTGAAGGCAACAGTGGGAGCACAGGGCTCCAGCACAGAAGAGCTGGAGGATGTAACACATGCCCAGGGAAACCCAGCACTGTACACAGAGATCCAGCTGTGGGAGAGGCGGGCAAGCAGGTGGCCAGGGCTGCAAAGCAGGGATCTTCAGGAACCCGTGTGGCACCAGGTAATTGCGGGATATCTGAAGGAACAGAGGGTGCCGTGGGGTTGTGCTCAAGAGGCGTCTCCTTGATTCCAGGAGAGATTGGCAGGCACAGGGGGAAAATCAGACAGGTTTCAGCCTGAAGGTACCGCACAGGCCCTCACTCATTCCCCTTTGATGATAAACATTCTCCCCCCCCCCCTCCATCACACCTGCCAAATTCATCAGGAACATCACAAAGGAAAGGCTACACACTCTGCAGAGATGAATGCTTTAAGGGATTCCACGAAGCCTCCTTCATTGCAAAGGCAACCCCAAGAAACCCCTTTCCTTCTCTTTGCAAGCCATTCCCTAACCCATTCTCTTCCAGCCCAACTGGGCTCATGATAAATAGCCCTAAATTGTTCATATCCCACCAGCAGAAGCCCTGGGGGGCTGGCTCCTCCTCCCATGTTTTTTTTTTTTCCCCCCCCAGTATAACGCTCCCCACAAAGCACAGCCTGTGCCCTATGATCTGATCAAGCTCCAACACATCGTGTTGTTCAAGAGTTCACATCTCCTGCATGGAGCTGGGATGCAGCTCAGGGGTGAGCCCACATCCAGCTCCCTGCTTGCTTTCAAGCCTCTCCCCCAACCCAGCACACAGTTCTTTAGCTCACACTATGCATAATATTCCCTGGGGAACGAGCAGAGCTCTTTGAGATCCTCAGGGGGTGGTTTGTCCACTCCATGTCTACACCTTTCCCACCAGCCTGTCTGCATTTCTGCTGTGTTAGAGCCCATCCTCCTTCCTGGCTTCTTCCAGAGCAGCTTTTCAAAGCTTTCTTTCTTTCCATCTCATCTTTTCCATGCGATTCCCTGCTCTGGCCATGGCCACCTCTCCCCGCCGCTCCACCCCAGGAATTGGTTCATTCATTGAGCTCCAGCTCCGAGCGCCAACGACTGTGCGGATAAGCGATGGGAATGCTGATAGCATTAATAAATGATTGCAATCAGCATCCACACACCTGAGCAGGGCTGCGTGAGGATCTTCAAGGCCTGCTGCTTCTACCTTTGAAACTCAAGGGAGGGGGGCGGGGGGGTTGATGCAATCTAATGGCAGTAGCTGAAGGGAGAAAGGGCAAGAAGGAGAGAAGGAAATAAAGTTCCCAGTTGCTAAAATAGAACAGGAAGGAAAAGGTAATCTTCTGGTTTCTTGGATGCAAGACTTTCGCTCACGTTCAAATGCAGCATGTTGATGAGGCAAGATTCAAAGACCTTGAGGGAAATCCCTGGGTCCCAGTGATGAGGGCTCTGAGTCACCCCGCACACCCCAGCTCTTGGAAGCGGGCAGCAGCTCCGTGCTGCATCACTACACCACGAGCCAAGCTCTCCAAACAAGGCTCTGCCAAAACACACAGCGCTTCAAAGCACCCAGGCCCAAGCTCCTTAGTACATCCCCTCCTCCTCTTCTTCCAAGCTTCCCATCTTGTGCTTTTCCCTCCAGACTTCTGCTTTTTGCCCTATCCTCTCCCACAGGACCGTACACAGCACCATCCCACCTCACATGAAGTCTGTCTTTTTCTTTTTTTGTGATGGTGGAACATGCTGGAGATATGCATGGAGATCCACGCGAGCCTGTTTGCAGCTTGGGCATCCAAGACTGAGCCACTGCCCCAGGCTGTCTTCATAGACAACAAGGAGCACCAAGCACCTCCAGAGGCCATTCCCCCACCCTATCCCACACTCCTATCTCAACCAGAGACGAACGGCCCTCTGGAGATGACAGTTTCTCTTTATGGACTACAAAGAGACCCAGGGGCAACTGGTTCAGACTTAGATGTCCGAGAGTGTGATATTTAAAATGGGGCGAGGTGATTTCTGCTCCCAGCAGTTATGTAAATGGGAGCTGGATACACAAATCTCTGCCACTTTTCAGCAGGATCCGTGAGTGTTTGCTCTCTGATTTATTTGCAAACAGATCTCATGGTTTTCTATTTCGGTAAAAGCTTGTGTGTCAAGTAGAATTAACATGATCTCAGCTGCAAGCCAAGGTTGGGGTGTGATGGGGATAACAGCTCTTCTTCCAGCTAACTCAGTGACTTTCCTACAACCATTTTAAAAGCAGACTGGTTTCCTCCCAGCTCCTACCAGCACCAGGATCCGTGCTGAAGCGCTTATTTCTCTCCTTAAAGGAACTAACTGTTCAAACAATGAGGATCTGCACTTGAGATTTAATCTTTCCTAGCTCCAGGTGATAAAAAGAAAGAAAAGTGTAAGTAGCAGCAGATTCCCAACTGCTGCAAACTGCCGGAACTCCACTCATTTTGGTGGAACTCCACAACAGCCAACAGCCAGCCAGACACGGTGGGATCCCAAAGGCTCAATGCAGCCCTCCGCTCCCAGAACTGCACCCAACCACAGAAACCCTGGTATTTAAAGGGAGCTCTGAGCTTCACACAGTACATTTCCTCGGAGCTTCCCCATCCACGAGGCTCCCATGGGTGTCCTGGGTGGAAGGGAAGAGGCAGTGATAAGCCCCGCAGCGCGGCAGACAGGGACCGCGCTGCTCTCCTCGCTTCACCTGGCAGCTGTTTTGCATAGCACTGGCATCAGATCTGGTGCGAGTTTGCCTGGGGAGGTTTCTCTGGGGATGGGAGCAGCAAAGAAGTTGCTTTCCCCCCCAGTCTGGGAGGCTTCGTGTGTTGAGAACGCCCATCATCCACACTCCGTCCCATCTGACTCGATTCCCACTGGGAGCTGCCCAGCCTGCCCAGAACTCCAGGATGAAAGCTCCACGAAGGGAGAAAGCAAAATAATAATAATAATAAAAGTCAAGATTGCAGCACATCTTCCCCTTCACAAAGCAAAAACATGCCAATATCACCTGCAGGACCGACAGCCACCTGACGACACAACCAGGTTGCCACCTCCAATTCTGACTTCATTCTCCTTCCCACCCAGCTCCGTGCCCAGTTCACCTCACTGTTTGATCCTGGGAGGGATGGGGGAATTAGAGAGCGATTTTCAACCTGTAGCAGGTGTTGGGGAATTCCCACAGGGAATCAGTTTTCTGCCCCATGCATTTGGGAGGGAAATTCAGAACAGCTGAATGACAGCGGGGGGAAAAGTGCCAGGGAGACAGTGGGCAGGGGCTCAGATGTCTAAATTGCAGCATCTAATTGGGAGCCAATCGCTCTAGGCTGCCTCTGCAGCCACAGAGAGGAAGCCGGTGCTTCCAGAGGGCAGCTCACCTCGCCCCTGGGACATGGGGATGAATCACCTCCAGAGCTGCC
Organism: Centrocercus urophasianus; assembly: GCF_019232065.1. Classification (NCBI taxonomy): domain Eukaryota; kingdom Metazoa; phylum Chordata; class Aves; order Galliformes; family Phasianidae; genus Centrocercus; species Centrocercus urophasianus. The sequence goes on from NW_024884944.1 coordinate 3,794,863, forward strand.
TGTTCCCATCACTGGCTCTAAGGGGTGAGCAGGTCAGAGTACTGAACAGCTGAAATTAAGATTTCTCTCTCCTATCCTCAAGTATTTTAGCATTGCAGCTGATAAAGCACAGTGCCATTGGGGACAGGCAAAGCAGGCTGGGTGCAGGGCACCTTCCAAGATATGTTTTCTTGAAGGTGAGGAGTTAACTTGCTCACATGGACTGAAGCATCAGACCCCTCAGCCTGAACAACATGTGAAATTAAAGCATCACCCAAGAGGAGGTTAAGAAATGGTAGCATTGAACACAGCTACGGACAATACCTGAGCCACACACTGTAAGCAAAGGAAACCTCTCACCTGCACTGAGCACAGCATGGTTCTATCAAATCACAAAGAAATTCAGCATCCTCAGCAGCTCAATTCTCTTTGGATGCTCAGCCACCAACTTGTAGATCTGTCCCAGCAGTAAGGGCCTGGCTGCAATCACTTTTTCACATCCCCCTGCCATCACCCTGACTGCCCCCACCTGTGCCTGCTGGTGATGAGGAGCAGAAGCTGCAGCTGAGCAGACCCAGCTCTATTGCTTTGCCCTTGCTGGGATGCTCGCTGTTCTCAAGGCTAACTAACTCCAGCAGCGCTTCGTAAGGGTAGAAAGGGAAAGTGTGAACAGGATGGGAAGTTTGCAAGGCAGCCAAGCAGGGCTGTAGTTTCCCTATTAGCTGTTTGCTCTAGCAACACAAACAGACCCAACCGGGGCACTGCAGGCTCTCCTCTGTGGGAGAGCCAAGGCTGCTTAGCAAGGAAAGTGAATCTGCGCTGACTCAAAGTCTGCAGGGGAAGCTTTCACTCGAGTGTTTAAACTCCCAGATCAAACCAATGCCATTCCTCCAAGAGTTCCCACCCCTCGGTGCCACTGCTGTACCCTCGTGTGGGTCAGGGCATGGGGGGGAGTGCGGGACGGCGAGTGTGGGAGACTGGGGCAGCTTCCCGAAGGAAACCCGAGGGCAGCAGTTGTTCCCACGGAAAACATTTCACCTGCAGGTGTTGGGAGAGGGCACGTCTCTTCTCTTGGGCCAGAGGCAAGAGGCAGATCAGACCAGCTCTTCCTTTGCCCCTCTAATTCAAGTCAAACCAGCCTTTTGTTCCCCTTCCCCTCCCCATCCTTTTTTATCCTCTTCCATAATGGGATGTTTAAGAAAAAAAAATAAAATAAAATAACCCAACCTCAAACCCTAATCACCTTCATTTGAATTTCAAATATCCCCCTCCTGGCCTCCCCCACGCCCCAACTGACTTGGAGCTGGGAATATGGAAATTTCTCCTGCTCGCCTTAAATGTGGCTGTACTATGAAAATCACCAGCCCTATGCAAATCCCGAGCAAGCCCCATTGCCATAGCAACCAGCTGTTTTCCAGCCCTGCTGCTGCTGCTCTTACTTCTTTGGGACTTGTCCTGGGGCTGTTGGTAGCTGCAGGGGGAAGAGACAAGAGAGATCCCGGAGGCTTTGAGGGAAGTTTCACCAGGGAGAGTTGCCCCTGGGAGAAGTGCAGCCAAGGACGAGGTGTGGGGCCAGGAAGGCCAGGTTTCCTCAAAAGGCTCCAGCCCCATCCAAAGAGATAAGAGCAAAGGAAAGAAATGGGCTCAGCCCGGGCATCCCTCATGAGCTGTGTCAGTGAGCAGTGCAAAACCTGAGCACCCATCTCACTCCAATGTCTCCTGGGTGTGTGTTCTGCCTGAGTTAGAAGCTGATGTGGAGGTGAAAGCCTCCGTATCCTATGGGGCATAAGCCATAAAGTTTGAAAGCAGCCTTTCCCAGCAAACCCAGAGATCGACCATGGGAATATGACAAACTGCGACCCTGGATAGCAGGGAGAGCTGCAGCCAGGAGCTCACATCCTGACACCAAGGTGGGAGACGAGATGGGGATCCCCACTTTGGAGCCGAGGAGCACAGATGGACTGATTACATTTGTACAGGGAGCGTGTGGCAGAGAGATGGAGACAAGGGCTCTGATTTTCCACGTTGCAGATTTGATGCAAAATGCACAGACGGTGATGTCAGGAGATAGGGTACTCAGGGGCTTTTTTTGCTTGGGTGGAGAGTTTTGGTGGCCAGCTCCATGCTGCTCTGGCCTGCCTGGCTCAGGGGGCTGTTGGATGCAGGCAGGTGTCACCTCTTGCTGCCATCCTCCCACTGCTACAAGCTGTGCAGTTGAGAAGAGTGACATCCAAAGGGCCATCCCCTCTGCAGCACCGTAGGAGCAGATGCACCATAGCTCCTCACAGCCTCCATTTCCTTAGGGTTGAAAGGAATTGCTCTATTACTTCCTAACACACCAGAGATGCTATGCAGGCTGCGAGGGTGACACAACCACAATGCTATTGCCATCAGTGCCAGCTAAGAGCCCACCTGTCTGGAGCCACAATCCCAAACCCGGCTGCTCCCAGATCCCAGCCGCGCAAAGCTGCATCCACTGCCACCAAGGCTGCAGGTCTGCCCCACGCTGCACATCCCAGCTCCCTCCCCATGCACTGGGATGCCCATCACACCCGCCCCGGGCTGCTGGCAGGCTGTCCAGTTCCCCACATTGCAGGGTGGGGAGGGAAGATGTTCGGAGCGCCTGCAGCTATTCGGTTACCGATGGTTGTGTTTGAAGAGCTTCCCTATCGTCCTTTTGTTAAGGCTTTGGCTTCCCCCCCATAGCCTCAACAGATGAAATCAAAGGGAAGTAGCTTTGCTTGGTGTAACCTGTTTTGATCAAGCAGATAAACGGGGAACAAGTGTCTGACACAAACAAACAGACAGACGGAGGCAAGTCCCACCTCAGCATTTTGTTGCATCAGATACAGAGGGCTTAGATAAACCACAAGAAGGGGGAGATCTCTGCCTCTCGGCTTGAAGACCAGGGGCGACACTCGGCAGTGCCAAGCCCCCACAGTTCCCATAAAAAAAACCAACCCAGAACTTGCTGGCATAGCTTTCATCAGTTTAAAAAGATGAAAAGAGCTCGGAGCCAAGCGCTTGTCATTACCCCCCATGGAGCCCAGCAGCACCCCGGTGCACGGAGCCTTACCAGCATCATACAGGGCGAGGAGGGCCCTGCGAGGACAGCTGGGCTCTATAGGGCTGTACGGCCCCACGCAGCCCCAAGAGAGCCCTACAGGAATAACCCCTGCAGCTCATACATGTGTCATGATGGGAAAGGCAGAAGGAAGGCACAGGAGGGCAGAGTGGGTGATATTCCAGAGGTTTTGTCTTTTTCTTATGCGGTGGAATTTTGCTACAGCTATGGGGGGAAGCAGCTCGAGCAAGCGTGAGCTTTTGGAGAGCGTCTCATTAAAAGCTTCCAAGTGTTTTGTATGAAATCAACGTGGAGAAATAAATAAAAGAAGAATCAAAGCCGAGCTTTCCTGACCTCTTATGAAAAAGGTAACGAAAAAAAAATGCCACAAGTTTCTCAAAAAGGGAAAAGCCCCATTTTTAAACGCTTTCAAAGTAAAACAATGCCCCAGATTACCCTTTCCTCCCTCCAAGCCTGGAACTGGCGGAGATATGAAAGGATGAGATGATACCTCTGCTACCGACACTTCCCATCAGATCTGCAGGCATCAGTTTCAGATCAAGGGCTTGGTTTACAAAAGCATTTTGGCACCCGGCTCCCTCCAGATTTCTTTTATTATTATTATTATTTAAAATTCCTCTTGGAGCCAGTCTACGTCTTTATGTGATGAAAGGCCTTTGTGAATCTGCACCTAGAAAGATTTCCATTCTTTGGAAGCAATAATATTGGTCGTTTTGTCGTGGTAACTACTGCCTTCTATGGAGGGAGCAGGATTCCTGGAAAGCTGTGCAGCGGTCCGGTTCGTTAGGAAACGGGCCTTCAATTAATTAGTAAGTGATCAGAAAGGACTTTCCCACATGAAGCTGGTAAACAAAACCCCAAACGGTGAGGTGCTGCGGTAAGTATTGCTCTCATGCTGCACGTCAGGGAAAACACAGCAGTTCAGGGAAGCTCAGTACAAAGCGCTCTGTTGTCGGTAAACGGGAATTGTTGGAAAGGGGAAAAAGCAAACAAAGGCAGCGAGGAGATCTGGTGCAGCACAGGGGCAGCCCCACAGGGGGCTCGGTTAGGGTCGGGTCCCAAAGGATCCCCCAGAATTCTCTCCCACGAGAGAAAAGAGCCTGATCGGTCCACAGGGAAGGGTTGGTCTGTGCTAAATGAAGGAGGTTTGCCCATTCTGATATCCGTGCCTGACAGGAAGGCTCCTGGAGCACTGCTCAACACTCTCCAACTCCCCTCAGAAGAGATGCTATTGGCTTTCTGGGAAGCTTACACGGAAAATGTGTTTTATCCCAACAGCTTTGGCGCTGGCTTCTCCCCTATTGAACACCAGTGCCACTAGCAATGGCTCTCCCAATAGCATCCAGCCACGAAAAAAACCAGCTCAGGCCTAACACAGCCTTCCCTCACCACCATCCAACCGTGCTGCCCATCAGCAATACGTGCCACTCCATTTCTCGTTCCCATTCAATGCCCAGTTACAGCCAACGCTGATTTGGAAGCAGCCGAGGCTGTGTTTGTTGCCAGGCTGGGAAATATCGATCTCTAAAAACCAGCGTGGGGTCGGCTGGAAGCCATGAGCTGGCCTGACCAAAGTCAACCAGAGTTCATAGACGTGAATAGAACCAGATTGTATCTCAGCCTTAGAATGCGTCAAATAACTTCAGAGCGCTGAGACCTCGATGCGCAGCGTAAATAAAGGGGCACTTTCAGTTCCATTAGAACATGCCTGGGCTTCTCCGGCTTCCACCAAGATCTCCTGTTTTTCCTTTCCCTCTCAATTGACAAAAGCAAAAGGGAAGCAATAAAATCATTCCCTGTGAAGTTTTAATCTGTTGTTACACATCTTCCCACCCCAAGCTTTGTGTTCTCCAAAGAGCAACAACTCTCATACGCTGTCTATGAGTTTTGGCTTTAAATGGTGTTTATTTCTACCTCTAGAGATGAGCCTTTCTGTTTCTAGTAATCTTTGTTTGTTGTAACCGTAACCAGCGGGTGCTTAATGCTTGTCTTACTGCTGTTTATTGGCCTGAAAAAGAACCCAACCGTAAGCCTTTGTGAAGTTCTGTCCTCGAATCCTGTCCTCAAAGCCCACTGCAGGCAGAAGTGATGCTGGAAAACACAGCTTTGATTTTCCAGTGCATCTCACACCTCATGGTAGTGCAAGAAGCGGTAGGTGGACTAGAATAACTCAGTGCTGTTCCATTCTCAGGATCACTCTGCTCTTCAGTTTTACATTATTAAGGGAATCTGGGGCTTCTAGCCACAGAGCAGCCTGAGCATCAAGTGGGAGCAGGGTGAGAAACCCCATGACGCTTCAAGATGAGTGGCGTTCCCTTCTGGCTGGAACAACCTGGCTGCATTTGGGTATTCCACAAGTCCCTCCCATTTTTCTACAGACAAGAGGCCAAAAAAGGCACAGTCCCTGGGCCCTGTGTCTGGGGAAGCATTCCTGGCATCGACCCTGCGTACAACCTTTGCGCTAAGCTGGCGGCCCAAGACTATTTCAGTGGCATAATTCATTTAGCAAGAAAGGAGCACATTTCCTTGCTGAAACCACAGAGGACATTGCCGAGCCACGCACTGATTCACTGCTGTGACAGAGGAGCTTGCATGCTGATCAAGATACGGGTGCAATCCTTGCCCAGAGCGCATTTTTTATCAACTCCCAGCTGGCTGCAGGAGCACGATGCAGAGCAACAGGCGTGGAGCAAAGCACGGCAGGAACTTCCAGCACCCCATTGCCCCTCTGCCCAACAGCCCCCCGTGTCCTGGACCCCCCCTTACCTGGCTCCACTTGGTCGGGTTCGTGCCGGGTGTCCGTGGAATCCGCCGCATCGCCGCTCATCTTGATCTCTGCAAAAAAAAAAAAAAAAAAAAAAAAGAAAAAAAAAGATGGCACAACTGATTTTAATAACAGGTCACAGTCCCAGGCAACAGGCACATGTGGCTTCCACTAAACAGCACAAATGAATGTGTAATTATAATAAACCATCAGACTTTCAAATTTCTGATTCCTTCAACATACAGCCACTAGAATATTCATCAGCTCCGAGGATGCACTTTCCCTCCTGTTGCTCTTCGCAGCCCCCTTCTCAGCTCACTGATGTGCTTCTCACCCTTCGTGCCATTCCTCTTCCTGCAGAGGGCAAGGGGCACTTCTGAGCCCTCCAAACCCCCCCCAGGCTCCTCCTTTATGAAGACCTCCCAGAGCAGCTGGTGGCACCGCCCTCCATCCCTGCACCTCTGGGGACCCCTCCCAGTTTCCATCCTCCCCTACGTCCCATCCTTTCATTTTGGGACGTTGTGGCCAAGCTGGTGTTGGTTTGCTGCCATATTGGCACTGCACGGAGCAGGATGCTCTAAGGGCAATTGCTCCTTCCCTCACCCCCTTCCAAACTCCGTTCTTCCCAATACATCTGCTTGCAAACTATTCACCCAACACGTGCTCGCTGCCCCCAGAAGAACACTGCCTGCACCATCCAGCACATCTCTCTCCATCCTCCTCAATGCCAAAAATTCATCATTTACCCTTGAAGTGATGGCTGCCACCACACCCAGGGCCACGTTCTCCTTCGGGGACAGCTGAAAGGAAAGAGTAGGGAATGGTCAACTTTGTAGATCCCTCGTCTCCTCCTTAACAGAGGCAAAGTACACAGAGAGAAAGAAGGAAGAATATCTATTCAAATTCAGACGGACACCCCCTCGCCCTTTTCTCCCCTTTGCATGGGAATTTTAACTCTTTCCAGGTAGGTTGAAGGGGTGGGGGGGGGGAAAGAAAAAGAAAAAAAGATAATAAATTTTTATAAAGACCCAACGGAGTGATTTGCATGTGCCTCCTGCAGCCAATCCCAGCCCCAGCAGTCACACAATTTGCATCAGGGAATAACAACAGCGTGGAAGCGGAGCACTGTTTGCTGTGGTTTTGCTGGGACAGCAAAGGCAGGTGGAAGCCTTCTTAAAGGCATCACGCAGCCCTTTTCCTCTTCCCTATGCATGCCTCCTGTTATTTCCAACTGGCCAAAACAGCTTGCGTGTTTTTATTCCAATTTCCCTCTATTGCTCACAATAGAGCAAGCACCTCTCTCTCATTTCCCTCCTATTGCAGCTTCCAGCGTGCAAATGGCAAACTCTCTGCTTTGTTTAGGCCTTCCTTTAGGTGAAGGTCTGAAATTCTTTCCTAAGCTAAAGTCTGCTGGAAGAAAAAACAGCAAAGCTGTGCACGATGGCAGCACAGAGCCAGCCATGCACTTCAGAAACTTCCTCTCCTTAAGCTGTCTGAAGGAGCAAGGGAGGAAAAGGAGAAGGGAAAAACGTTTCGTTTCAAGTAATCCCTCTGCAATTAAGACACGAGCATTTAGTGGGGCTTCTAAGTATTTCTACTGCAGGAAGAGCAATTATCTCCAGCTATAAACATCTTGTCTTGTACTGCTGCCAGGGGACCCTGACTTAGGCAGGCTACAAAGCGCTCGGCTCTGTCTGCTGCCAGGAGGTAGCTGAAGGAGAAGCCAAGTTCTCATCAAATAAAAGAAGAATACAACTTCACAAAGCAGGGCAGCAGCAAAGCGATGTGCTGTGTGCACCCCCAGCCCCTTCACACGGGGTCAGGGCAGTTTGCAGCCAGCAGCATCCTTCACCCATCTGTGGTTATCATGTGAGGCGTGGGGGGCTGAGGAATGGCATCTGCCACTTGATTACTTATCAGGTATCACCCATCAGTTTAATTCCCTCCTGCTGCAGCCAGCAGATAAGACGATGCCCTGTGATGCTCTCATACAGAAAGCAAAAGGGTTTTGTTTTCGCAAAGGTTCAACTTCCCCTCGTCACACTGACACAAGTTATTACAGCTTGGATGCGTTGCGAGGGGAAAAATAAACCCCACTCTCTGCTCAAAAAAGCCTCCAAAAATAGGGAAAAAAAAGAAAAAAAAACTAACAAAGAACCAGGGGGAAAAAAGCAATGTTTTTTGATGGAAGTCTGCTGATATGGGTGAGCACATGTGGATAGCAGTGCTGCATCCTCTGAGGGGTCCTTGGGAACCAGGGCTGGGGATGCAGGGGGTGACTTTCTGATGCAAGCACAGCCAGGATGACGGGAACTATACGTCCTTCACCATAACCCAGGGGCAGAGTGACACCGAGCCCCCACGTGTGATGGTTTTTCTTAAGACAAAGCAGGCTGTGAGACACTGAGGCCAGGCAAATGCGGGCTCTTGCCATGCAGCTTTGCAATAGATGGAGAGCAAGCTGAGCGCAGACACGGCTGGGAAAAATAATGCAATGTGGGACTGCCTGACTCCCAACCACAGCCCCATTAGGAGCCGCCGCTGTGGCCTGGGCCATATTAAAAATGTGCTGCCAGAGCTCAGCTACCTGCACAAGAGGCAGGCTGCTTTGTTTACCCAGACCAAAGCAACTCTACCGGTGCAGACACTTCTCTGGGGATATATCTGCATCTCTATTTTGGCCGAAACAAATGGTGTCAGCAAATAAAGCTTTCCCAAGCCCTTATTCCTTGGAGTTGTTCTGACATGGGCACCAGGCGTAAACCAGCCCAGTGGCTTTAAGAGGAGAAAAGAAAGTAGTGGGGAGAAATTGGGTTGGTTGAGTCCGGCACCTGGAACCCGATGGGTTTTGCTGTGCTCTATGTGCCCGAGCTCCGCGGAGGCTGCAGGAAGCTGAGAAGGTGTAGATGTTAGGAGCAGGGGGTGGTTCTGCTGCAGGGGAGTGCTGTGCAGACCCTGCTTGGGGGGAGCAATGTGGGTTTCAGCCTCCCAAGCTGCTCAGCACACAGATCCCCCTTTGCAGCAATGGGAATAACTCCCTACTACCTGCTCTGGGCTCTGCCACGTGCAAAAAGCCGGGCTCAGCTTTGTCTCCCTCCCTGTAAATCCACTGTTGGAAGCTCGGGCCCCTCGGTGGGCGATTTGGGGGAGGGAGGCTCAGCGTGCACCCTGCACCACGCAGCTCCCAGCCAAATCCACCCCGGGAGCGATGCCACGGGCTCTGACAGAGGGCACGGTATCAATGTGGGGAATCTTTTCATGAAGAAGGAGTCGCCCACAAGTTCAGCAGCTGGGCAGATAGGAGCCTGGGGGGGGGTGCAGCCCCGGGAGATGCTGCACACCGGGCCAGCGCAGGTGCTCAGACCCCACTGCACTGCCCTCCTCCCGCTGCCTCTCCCAGTGGTGTGGAGGCTCCCAGCTCAGCTGCACGTGGCCCCTGCCTCCAGCACTCCATCCCACAGCAGGGGCTGTCAGGACCCAGTTCACAGCCCCACATGCCCAAGGATGGTCCCTCCTCTCTTCGCAGGGGCTCCTCAGGATGGGAGCAGCAGCCAAACCCGAGGTGCAGGGAGAGCCTGAGCTCCTGGCAGCATTGAGGTGTTTGGCACCCATTGCTCTGCTCCCAGTGAGGGCTGCCTGGAGATGTGGAGCTTCCAGGCTGCACCGCTGTGTCAAACCCCCTGGGAGCAGCGCTTGCTCCTTCTGCGTATCGCCCTTCATTCATTCCCTGTTCTCCCCATCCCATCAGGAGTCGCCCCATCCTCCTGCAGCTCTCTGCTCATTCATTTCTCCCTCCTTTTCCTTCTTCGTCATTCCCTTTTCTCCTTGCAGCCCCCCTCCCTCTCAGTCACACATCCTTCCTGCAGCCCTCTGACTTCACCCCTCTCACTGCTCCCAGCTTTACCCCAATGACACCAGACCTGGGGCTCAGGCACTGCCTGCCCAGTTTCCAGCTGCCCCAAAATCTTTCTCTCTGCTCTGCTCTGCAGCCCACGTTGGTGCCAGCAGTACGAGCAGCACTTCCACACTGCGCACCCTAAAAAGGGTCAAGGCAGCATCCATCCCTGTGTGCCAGCTGCGATCACTGACTCCAACAGGAGAGGAGAGAAGAGGAGGTCGAGGAGGGGGAAAAGCCATGGGAATCGCAGCAACCCCATTTCCTGCAGCCCGATCCTTCCTGCCGCGCTCGTTTACCTGCGTGCACGGACTCCAGGTTCACCATCCTGCTGGCGGGGGGAAACCCGCGGTGCGCCCAGCCTCCTGCCGTCAGCCCCAGGTTGCCAGGGGCTGCCAGTTTGCCCTCCCTCCTCTGCCACCCGCTGCTGCCTCTCGAACCGGGCGCGGGTCCGCTCCCGACGGGACCTACAGCTCCATTGCCTGTTGCCATGCAGGGCCAGGTGAGCATGCGGCTCCACGCCACGCCTCGCCCCACCTCCGGCTCCCTCGGGTGCCCTGACACCCAGCAGCCTGGCGCCCGGCCCATGCAAAAGCACCATTTGCATATTAGTAACCGGGGAATGGATGAGTCCCTGCAGCGCTACCAGGGTGTGGGGTGGGGTGGGAAGGAGGCGGATCGCCCGCCCGCCCGCGCCGCCTCGATGAGCCCCGCAGCACCTGCGAGCGGGCCTGGCTGCTGCCCCGCGTAGCCTCGTGCTGCGGGGAGGCTGCGGGCATCTCGAGGGGTCGAGGCACGAGGTGGCACACAGAGGGAAGCGGCACTTTGTGGTGGTTGTGTTGGGCCGCTTGCATGGGGCTGAGCACTGGGGGATCCGTGGAAGCGCTCGGCGTGGGACGGAGCGGTGCTGCACGCAGCTAGCCCTTCCCAAGCTGTTCTCCCTGCCACGAGGCTCGAGGAGAGGGAAGCAGGGCCTCCTCCTCTCCACCGTGTCATGTCAGGCTCCAGGATTCCAGGGAAGCCAGGGAGAAAATCCCCTAGCTGCAGGCAGGCCGGCGCTCCATCCCATGACAGCACCAGCGTCGCCCCGACCTGCTCAAACCATTCTATGATTCTATACCTGTTGTCTCTGTTTGCCCCCTGCACCGCCCCGATGCCTCCTGCCTTGCTTAGGGGTGTACAAACCTCCCAATCTCCTGCTCAGCCCCTTCCTGAAAGCGTTAACAGGCTTTATCCATCAGAGCTGCCAGGTACAAGCTATCACACATCCATCTCTCCCTGCCTCGTGCACGTTCCAGGGCTCTTGGCTTTCCCACATGCTGCTCTCCCTCCCTGGAAAGACAGGTTTCTCCCAAGGGATGGGTGGGTGGTGGGCAGGCTCTCCAGGCTTCACCTCCACCCCAGTGTGAGGCTAAGGGGCTGGAGAACCTCACCTTCATCCCAACTGTGGGGGGCTCTGGGGCTGGAGCGTGAGGGGACACCCATGGGAGAGGGCTGCAAGGATGTGCTTCAAAATTAAAAGAAGATGAGGAAAGCAAGAATAAAAATGGAGAGAGGAGGTTCCCAGGTTGGCAGGATGGAGGGACTGAAGGGAGATGACTGTGGGCTGTTTTCACAGCTGCTCCAGGAAGCAGGAGCCGACACAGGTAGACTGTGCAGGACTTCTTCTCCTGGCCTTCTGCCACAGCTCTGTGGCACAGCCCCAGCTCAGCTGGACCCGTGGGCACTCCTGGGCACTGCTGGGCTGCTTGTGAGTGGCATCAGCGTGACCCCCACACCTGGGATTTCCCCATGTCGAAGCCTGATGCGATCAGGTGTCCGCACTGCGTCAGACGTGGCTTTGGAGGTGGCACTCAGCCAGCTGGAAGAGGTGCAGAGAAAGAGCTCCTGAAAGGCTGAGGGTCACCAACACTCTCTTTTTCCCCATCTCAAGCACTCAAACACATTCCTTTGATGCTCTTTCTTTTTTTCCCTTTGCTCCCCAATGCTTCCTCCTTGCTCCAGAGCAGGGCAGCCTATCCTTATCCCCCGGGTGTCCCGCACGGCCGCACAGCTGACACCGCACACCCCCCAACCCGGGATGCTGGCCCGGCCATAGGCGGCCCCGCAGTGCCCTCTCCTGGTCCCAGCTGCTAGGCTCTGCTTTTTTTCTGGTTCTTATTCTGCGGTAGGTGGGACAGCGAGAAAGAAAGAAATCGTGTTTTTCTCCTCAGAAGCCCCTCACCTGGAGACCATTGCCAGGAAAGTACGTGACCTCGTGGTTAAGCCACCTGAAGCCGCCCTGAGATGTACAGACAGACAAGAGAGGAGAGCTGCAGCCCTAAGGACACCTTTCCCAGGCAAAGGCAGATTTGCTTTGACTCCACCCTGAGACAATCCCTCCTGGATGCCTGCAGATACGCTGCTGACAGAAATCAGCTGCACTTCTATTCCTTTCTTTCCTCCCCGTGAGCATCAATCAGGACCCACTGCCTCCCATCCTCACCACTTGCACACAGCCCACTCGTGCTCCCTCTCGGTGGGAGGGGAGCTCTGCAGACAGCACGGCCTGGGGACGGGGCTGCAAGCACAGGCTGTGGAAAGATGTTACAAAATCCCCCAAGGCTTCTCCTATAGCTTTGAGGATTTATGTCAGAGCTCCCAGCCAGCTTGAGCCGCCTGTGTGCCAGGATCTGAGCCCAGCAAGGACGAGCAGGAACCCGTGTAACGCTGAGCACATCAGCAGGGGAAAAACAGCTCCAGCCTCCTTAGAAATCATGGGGAGATGCTTCGGTTGCTCAAGTGCAGAAGGGCTGAGGCTGCGCAAACTCTGCCTGCACCACGCTAGGGGGAATCAGCACTCCACGCTTCTCCTGCGAGCAGCACGAGCTCCGAGCCGCCCCAAAACGCCGTCCTCCTTTCACCTCTGCTGCAGAGGGATGGATAAAAGGGGATCCCCCATCCCTCCCCCGGGGCTGCTGGGCACGGACCCACATTCATACGCTCCTGTGGGGGAGAGGAGCAGACCCCAGCCTCCCGAACCCCATGACCCCATTGCTGCCCCTGGGCTCTGCTACATGCCCAGAGCTCAGGCTCGAAATTACAGAAGGAGCTGCAGGATCACACTGACGACCCTCCCCCAAAATCCTCAATGCTCACAGTACAGGCTTGACACAAAAGCCCTCAAGTCAAGATTCCAAACAGACAGGTGACACTGAGGTTACAACAGAGCTTTTCAGGCCAGGGATGCTTCAAAAAAAAAAAAAAAAAATCAGTTTATTGTACCTTAGAAATGATAAATAATTGGATTGCTTTTCTCTTAAAAAAAAAAAAAAATCATTCAAGTGTATCTTACTTCATGTTGCAGTATTAAAATACCTTTCCCTTCTCTCCCTCCCCTCCCTTCCCCTTTAAGTAATCAATACAAAAATAATTGTGACCAATTTTTTTTTTTCCTTTTTTTTTTTTTTTGGTCCAAAAAAAAATCCTGGATTTTAGGCAAAAAGGCACACGATAAAAGGCTTCTCACCAGGAGGCACGGGGCTTCCCTATAGCCCCAAGAGCCCCTGTCTTCTCCCTGCTTGTTCTGAGTCGAGTGGAAGAACTCACAGCGCTCTGCAGCACTTTATGTCCAATGCCCTCCAGGTGTATGGTTGGCTCTGGCACCATCCATGCTCACACACAGGGCAAACCAAGGCACAGCAAAGCAGCACGGGCTGCCTAAGAGCTCCTTGTGAAGTAGGATGCAAGGCTGGGCGTAGATGCAGAATGTTGTTTTCCCCTATCTGCAATGCCCATCTGGGATCGCCCCTGCCTTATAGTGCACTGTTAGGATGGCAGTCACACATTTCTGGATGTTTCTTGCTCAGTGGGTGAGGCACGGAACCAACACAAAAAGTTGGGCCTTCACTAGTCTAAGTGGGGGTGAGTTAGAGCCCTCATTACCAGCCCTTTGGGGTGGAAATAATTGCTGGGATGCATCCCCCCATAGCACCTCATAGCCACAGGAAGGACATAGCAGGCGGTTGGATGCTAGGAAAGCTACAGGTAGGCTTTGGGTGGGCTTCATACCTTCCTTATTCAGGGTTTGTGGTCCCATAACTCAGCTGTTTTCCCATTGGGAAATGCTGTCACATCACCAGGAGGTGGCAAAGTCAGCAAAGGGCTTTTGGTGGCAGAAATGTTGGACAATCCGGCTCTGTGGGATGGCTTCTCCCCCTGCCCCAAAGCAGCCGTGGTGCTCGCAACTGACCCCTTCACACCTGCAGAGCAGGGCAAGGCACAGCCCTCCTGCTGCTTCAGGCCAGCAAGCCGTGCAGGACAGCATCACCTGCTGATCACAGCACGAGGCAGCATCAGGACGGGGGCACAGGGGGCCAAAAGAAAGGCACATTCACAGAGCTCTCCTGGCACAAGGCATCGCTGCAAACCAAATTCCTTCTTCAGAGCAGCCAGCTCCAGGAGGCCCTCAGCACTGCAAGCAGGAGGGCAGACGAGCCACTCCTTGACGAGGCCTGGCCCAGCTCTGCTAGGTCTCCTCATCCCAGAGACAGAGCTGCTTCTGCGGCACGTAGTAATCAAAGGTGTAGCCCTTCTGGCAGCTGCGGATGCCGCATTTGTAGGAAGAAACCTTGCCTGCAGCATCACGACTCTTGCAGTACTTGAGCATGCACGGGTACCACTCGATGCTCAGTGAGTAGCTGCAGATGCACGGCTTCCAGCGGTCCGTGCACAGCTTGCAGCGCTGCAGGTCGGGCAGGTCAGATGTCTGTGGCAGGACCTCGAACATGGAGCCGTCCATCCCTGTAGGACAAAGCAGGAGAAGTGCTCAGGGCACTCATGGCACCAACCCGAAGGTGGAGGAGGAGATTGAGGGCAGAGAGGGAGGCGTCGGGGGGTGTTCAACATGGGTGTGGGATGGGAGGCATGGGAGGAGAATGGTCAGTAGGGAGAACAAGCCAAAAGACATAAAGAATGCAAAGAATGCTTCTCTTTTGGGTGGTGGACCAGGCAACACCTAATTAGGTTCACGAGGAGAGCAGCACTACAGCAGATACATGCTGAAGAACAGAAGAGTACAGCGTGGTGTGCGCATACCACGACCATGCAACAGCAAACAAGAGCAGAAGCATTCCATGCCAACCACTGGCATCAGAGAGCACAACGCCGTGCCAGCTCAGTGATGGGACCACTTCCAGCCCCAGCAAAGGAAACTTTTACCTTTCTCCAGCCAAAATTTGACATCTTCTTCTCGGGTATAAATTGCTTCTTTGGCCTCTGCGCAGACGTTGTGGATGTGAGAGCTCAGCTGGGCCCCTTTGCTGAAGTTGACAGCTACGTCCATGCTGAGATGCTCCAGGCCCCGCACCTCCTCTGCCTGCCGCACCGTCCTGGGGTTCTTCTGCAATGGATGAGATCAGAACAACCTGAATCCTGGCTGCAGGAAACGATCCCTTGCAGCGTGGCAGAATTTCATGCCAACTTAGGAAAAAGTGCAAATGGATGCTCCCCTGTGAGTGCACCTGCATCCCATCTGGGATCTCCTCAAAAAAAGGCACTTAGTGATGTTGAAACTGACGATAGTTTATTACTGCTTTGAGTCACCTGTGAACATTTATCAGTGCTCTGTTGTGATGGATGCTCCCAAATCAGCAATTAAGTCAGTGGACAATGTTGGGCAGAGGTTTTTGTGGTGACAGCTCCAGGCAATCGCTCACCCTTTGACACTGCCCAAATTACATCAGGCCTCTGGTTGGCTTTTTTAGTAGACCGGGATCGATGCTATGAACGACATTAGTTTAATACTGAGCCCCTTAGGCAGGATGGGAGGTCAAAGGCGGGTCTAACAGAGCCCAGCCATGGGGCAGCTGCATGGGAAGCCCTAAGCAACCCAGGATGGACCCCCAGGGGTGGGGGTTGGCTCCTACCTGTCGTAGCTTGGCCATGGACTCACTGGGGATGATCTCGTTGCGGTGGAGCCGTGTGACAAAGCAGAGTGCTTGGAACTGGCTCTGGCCCCTCTCCAGCTCCCCCAGGATTAAGGCACGGAAGATTTTCACCTCCTGACAAAGAGAGAATTGGAGGAAAAAAAAAAGAATCACGGAGTGGGTCAGAGGCCTTTGGCACATAATGGGTGAAGGCAGGATCTTGCAGAAAGTTCCAGCCCAAAGAACAGAGTCAAAGGTCTCATACTTCTGCTACCTGAGCTCAGGTGTCTGCTCCCAGCTTCCATCCCACCCAGGCCTGCAGTGCAGTAACAGTGTCTAAAGAAGTAATGGCTTGTTTGTCCCAGCATAGCAGGACAGGCTGCTCCCAGCTCCCACCCCACATCCCTGCGCCCTCAAGCAACAGCTGGGGCTCATCCTTCAACAAGCAAGGAGCTCATTCTGTCCCAGCAGGAGATGCTCACCTTCAAACCCACCCCTTGAGGCTCTCCCATTACAGGCAGAGGCTGCCACATGCCCACACTCAGCTCCAAGCTGTTTCCTTCACCCTTCAGCCTGGAAAAGCCTCATGTTGGCTCCACGTCCCTCCAGGAGAAAAGCCACTCACCTCAAGCAAAGCAGCACCAAGTGCCACCACGAGGGTTTCACTTCACCAGGCTGCAATAGCCTCAGGAGAATAAGTTTAAAGGGGAAAAGTGCCTCCTAGTGTTTCATCTTCAAGCGTGTGAAGGAATAAACCATGTTAATGCAGCAGCTGAAGCACACAGACCCCCCGACGCCACACAGGCAGTGTTAAACAAGTTCATTGCTGCTGTTAGTTTCTGTAATGTGGTCTGTCCTGCTCAGGGCCCCAATGTGTGACCAGAAGGCAAGAGGAAGGGATGAGAGGAAGCACATCATGTGCAGGAAGGCATGAGGGTGAGGGTGGAATGGGTGAGAGGACGAGACACGCTCAGTCCCAACACTGCACTGTACAACAGCACTACTGGGACTGGAGGATCTTTTTCCAAGCAACAGCCTGACAGGGACCAAAAAGTTCCAAAACTGCATCCCAGTCCATGTTCTGTATCAAGAGAGGCCCATTTTTTCCCTCCAAGCTACAAACTTCATGTGTTGTAACCAAAGCCCTTTAGAAGCAGCTGGTCACAGCTCCCATCTGCCATCAACTAATAATAAATATATCCCAGGTATCTTTGGTACAGCAAAGGTCCTCATTTGGCCAATAAACTAATAACAAGCTGGGATCAAGCATGGTCA
The DNA here is from genome assembly GCF_019232065.1 of Centrocercus urophasianus. NCBI lineage: Eukaryota > Metazoa > Chordata > Aves > Galliformes > Phasianidae > Centrocercus > Centrocercus urophasianus. The sequence continues at coordinate 3,811,767 of NW_024884944.1, forward strand.
AAACCTGCACCAGCTTTTGTTCAGCAAATATCACACAGTCATCACCTCCACGCATCACTCCAGATGAGCGGTCCCAACTTCAGAGTACAAATTACTCATTTCTGGAGCCAACAGCACGTGGAACAGGAATAAAAGTCATGAATTGTTAAAGCCAGAAGGAATCCATTACGATCAGCTGCAGCTGACCTTCGGTCAATAGTTTTGGCATCTCACATACATGGCTATGCCAAAGTGCTGCCTTCTGGCCCCTGGGCTGTGCCTGCTGGATGGCCATCAGGTCACGTTCTTCCAGCCCTCCTGCCCATGAGGAAGGGAGCCTCTCTGTGGCTCCAAGCCACGTCCCCTCCAAGGTTTTCCCCACACCAGGTCATGCAGGCCAGCATTTTCTGCCTTCCCTGTCCAGACAACAAAAGCATACACAATTCAGCACGCATCCCAAAGCGCTGCCATCAGCACTGCACTTCACCCCCCCAGGACAGGGGAACGGATGTTGCTGGATGCATCTGTTGTGCTGAAAACTCAGTGCAAAAGCAGGAATCAAAGGGGATTTGGAAAGAAAGAGATACCGATTGCTTCTGCCCACAAACACCAGGCTGTTTTAATCACTGCCTTTAGTGCTCCTGGGTTGACTGACACCTCTGTGCAGACATGGGAAACATCTGAGAGCGCGGCGTAGCCTGGGAGGCAGCAGCAGAACTCAAAGCTGCTGTGTTCTCCAGGGTCTTACAACCGCATCTGAAGGCATTTCATTTAAGTACAACAAAAATAAAATAAAATAAAATCTAAAGGAAAGCAAAAAATACCATGAAAAAAAGATAAGTTGGGCTTGTTTAAGTGGCTGGGGTTATGGCTGAAGCAGTGCAATGGGAGAATGAGAAGAGAGCAAAACATCCGAAACTTGACGCTGACCCAAGAAAAACCCAAACTGAAACACTCATGGAAATGCACACGAGATTGCTGCTGAGTCAGAACTTTTTGACAGCTTTAATGGGGACAATCCCCCCCGAGACAGTGGCACTGCAGAAGGAGCCCCATCGCTGCATCTGGTCCAGCTGTGCTTCTCTGCTACAAAGCACGGCCAGTGCCTGAGCCTGGCATCTCTTCTTCACCCATGGATTTAGTCTGACTTCACTTTGCACCATCAGCATTGGGTCTGGAAATAGCAGACAGGAACAGGTATGCTCTGCACTAGGTCTGGAAACCTCAAGTGGACGCAGGAGATGAATGACAGCGCAGGACTTCCCAGCCTGGGGGTGATTTTTGCAAAATGGGAGGATGTTGAGAAACAGAGGTCCAGGTAACCCTGCAAAAATTCTTGGTAAGGGTTGGGAGGATGGAGAGAAAAGCACCGAAAAGTGGTTCTGCAGTGAGGGTAAGCTGGAGGAGAAATGAGAGAAGGGGAAAGACAGCAAAGACCAACTTGAGAGGCAGGAAGGGAAGCGGATGCTGACCCATCCTTTCCTCCACCCCAGGTTCTCCTTTCCCAGCTCATCTCCTCCCATCTCTTCCCGTGCCCCTGGGCTCCCCACCTCCCATCACAGCCCCTTGTGCTGAATCAGAGCCTCCGCGCCCGGCTGCCCACGTACATCAAACAGCAAAGGCAGATTCTTATCTCAACCAAACCTTCCACCAGCCCTGCTGACGCTGCTGCGGTCAAAGCCTTCAACCCACAGAGACCCCGGGGAGGGGACGTGCCTCTGGTGTCCCCAGGATGCTGGCCATTTCCATCCTCCAGTGGCTCAGCTCAGAGAGTTCCTTGGAAATACCTCAACCCAACAAGAGCTCCTTCGGTTGCTCTCCCTGCCCTTGCTCTGATAAAGCAAAAAGTTCGTCACACCAAAAATATGCCACGCTTTTCACATGGAAAGAGCCACCAAAGGGTTTCCTGCTCCCAGAGAGCCCTTCCCTCCCCAGGCACCTCACCTCGTTCCCACCAGGAAGAGCAGGAGAAATCAGTGCCAAGGTCGGTAGCCAGCCAAGGCAACCCAGTGCACCTTGAATTCTGGGTTTCTGCAAAATTTCCCAGCAGGGAACAAGCCCCGACAGAGCATTGCCTCTGCAACGCAGGGACTCTCCAGATGAACTCATCACGGGGGCGTTGAGAATGGTTGGCCCCAACCCGGCTACAGTTACAGCTATTGTTTGGCTTTGGACAGGACGGTGGTGCAGCAGGGAACAACCAGTTCTGCAGCTGCAGCATTGGGGGAACCGCAGCCCGGCAGGGCATGGGGAGAGCAGCTCCTCATCCCTAAAGGAGACAGAAAAGCTGCACAGCCAGTTCCCTGCATGCATGGAAGCAACTTCCAGCAAAGAGTTAGACTGCGTAGAAGTGCAAAGAAATCACACAGCTTCCTCCCTCCCAGCGCTGACCCCCACCAGCTCCTCCAGGGGCTGCCATCTGGGGTGTGGGAACAATTCCACCTCCATTTCCAGGCTGGATCCTGCAGAGACATACGAGCCTGTGTGGTCCAGATCAGAGCCCGGCGTCTCGGCTTCACGTGGAGTGGAGCAAACCAGTTCTCAGGGAAATAAATTATTTCAGTGCTTTCCTCCCCCCAAACCATTCAGCGTTCCTGCCAAACTTCTCTCCCCCAGGGACATCAGCGCTGCTGAGGGATCTGGTTTTGTCTACGCAGGGTGGGGGGCACAGGCATAGGGAAGCTGTTGCTGGGGCACCGGGAACCCCCAGCCCCACATCCCCCCCATTGCCAGCAGTCTCTGCTGTGGTCGTGGCCCTGCCTGCAGAGCCCCGGGGAACTGCTAGAGCTGGCCAGAAAGTTGTTGTGCTTGTAAAGCACAGCTCTGCAGAGCGTGTGTTATTGCAGCCACGCTGGGGGGGCAGCCAGCTGAGTGACTCTGGTTAAGAGAGGATTATGGTTTAACCCCTCTTCTACCAGAAGGCACTTTGGTGATCCACCCTAAAAGCTGACTTTTCCAGCTCTGCGCCCTGAATTCCAGGAGCATCCTCCAGTTCTGCATCCTCACGCTTGGCACTGCCATGTGAGGGCTGCCCAAAGACAGCTCGCTCTCAGAAGCCACTTCAGAAGCCAGATCCCGCCCCAGCAGCAATATGCCTGGGGCTGTGCAGGAGCAAAGGGCAGAGCTCCTCCTGCAGCCACTGCATGCAGCACAGCCACTTCCCTGCACTCAGCCATCAGCTCCACCAAACGAGGATTCTCAGCCACCTCATTACACCCCAGCATGTTTGGCTCTCACCCCACATCGCTCCATCCCTCCCAGTGAGAGTTAGAAAGACCCCTGCTTATCTAACAGCAGGCATCAGCAGCATCTGTCCCAGTGGGGAACAGTGAATACATTCAGTGAGCTCTCCTAGGAAAACAGAGGAATTTGGAGGTCCCTGGTCCATCCTGCCTGCTAACCAACTCCTATGAGTAGCCAACAGCAGGTATTTCAGATGAGAGTGAAGCACAGCAACAGAGCTGGGTGATTCTTTCTAACTCATCCCATATAACTAGAGCACGTTCATCCTACCCATGGACTAACTTTCCTTATATACATATATTTGGTATCTGTACAGAGGGCAAGAGGCAGCTTTCCACATTTTACAGATGCCATCTCTGTATGGATGCTTTCCTACATCCCCTGGTCCTTTAGCACCTAACAGGATGGGCTTCAACTTTAGTAACAAAGGAACCCAAAGGGACCAGCAGCAAAAGGGTTACAACACCAACAGCCATGCTTTCCCCCTTGTGTTTCCAGCACCATTTTTCCAGCAATCAGAAGGAAAAAGAAACTTCTCCGTATCTTTGTGCTGACCTTGGGCTAGAACCACCCACTTTGCTCTCAGGCCACTGTTTAACAGCTGGCACAGTCATGTTTTTGAAATCAGACACAACATTTCGAGTTGATGTCTCCCCTCCTTCCTTTCTGCAATAAATTTTGCGCCTTACAGCACAAAAAGTTGGCAAAGAACCGTTCTCATCACATCCTTCCAAACTGCCAGAAAAGAAAAGGGTTTTTGCTATTGCACATTCAGTCTCAGGTTGGGGTCCCACTGAGCAGTGCCTAAAGGAACGAGGAGAACACCGTGGTTTGCTCTGAGGACACGACTCCTCCAGGTTCAGCTTTGAAAGGGTGGAATAGAAAGGCTTAGGCCCATCTGTGGAGCACTGCTCCAGCCCCACTCGGCTTCCAGCAGAGCAAAGAGCTGAGCCATGATCTCACTGCTCCTTTCTTGTCCAGCCCATGGTCTAACAGCAATTATTTGTCAGCAAAAGAAAAAAAAATAAGAAAGAAAGATGTGCCTTTGGACTGCTCCTCTACTGTTTAAGCCAGAGAAGTGGAAAAGCATTTGTGGAGAAACCCAGCAACCCAACCACAGCACGACCCCACAATCCAGCTTGGGAAACCTGGCTTTACAATCCCAGCTGCCTTCACAGACAGCCTGCAGACCTTCTCTCCAGAGAGGAGAAGTTGTATCACGCTGGAGAGATGAGCACCAGCACAGAATAGGGAAATGCCTGCGTGCAGCCAGGGGAACAGGTCAGCAGGGGATGCCTGGCCAGGCAGCTTCTTGCTCACATCATTACTCACTGCTCCACACATTCATCTCCTCCACGTCTTGTTGGCTTTCTTCAGCTTTGCTCCAACAGCCTGTCCCTTGCTGTTCTAAAGCTGAAGGTTGAGAACAGGCTGCACCAGGGCTGCTGCTTGCAAAACTTCCAGGGAGCACTGCCTGTGCATCTCCACTAGGAGCCAAAGGCATGGATGGAGCTAAGGACTTAATGGCACAGATACCTTCAGAGAAAAGCTCAGCTATAAGCAGGGTAAGAGCAGGAGAAGAGTCAACACGCACCCCATTGGGTTTGTAGGTGAGATTTGAGGGCAAGACCCTGCATGTGAAGTGAAAAGAGCTGGAAGGGTCAACAGCTCAGGACATCAGAGCTCCCCGTGTCACATCCCAGACCCCCAAAGGACCGACCTAAAGCTCTGCAGAGTTTGGAATTCCCTCAGCCAGGAATGCGCTGTGGTATGCAGTTCTACAATCTGGAGGCTTAAAAGCCCTCCTGGTGTGCCATGTTTTCTTGTAATTTATTTCCCCCCCACCCCCACAAGAGCCATGGGACTGTTTCCTTGCATGTGTGCTAGTGTGCACGCTGTCCCAAGTCAGCATGGCTTCTACTGACATCTCTCGACTCTGCAGACAGAAAAAGATCATCAAAGGGACCAAAAAGGTCCACCAAAAAGGAAAAGAGGCACCAGGGGAGTCCCTGGGAGAAGGCTCCAAGGTTCTCAAGGGCTCAGAGCACCACTCCTGCCTACCTCCTGGCTTTGAGCTTCCTCTTGCTGCAAGACAAAGTCCACCAAAGCAAACAGTGTGAGCAGAGGGCTGGAACAAGATAACATCACGGTGCTACCTGGACAGCTGTGCCACTGACACGGCAGCACACAGCTCGCCCCTGGGCAATAGGAAATCCACTGCATCCAGCTTGTTAAGCTCTGCTGTGCTGGCTCTGAGGTTCTCATCTCCCGCTGAGAAGCGTGGGATCTGCAGCTTCGGCTCTGTGAGCATCACCTCCCTGCAGAGAGGCCACAGAGCCTGGGAGAGGGCTGGGAGGAGAGGGCTGGCAGTCCCAGGTTGTATGGGAAGCGCTTGGCTGGCAACAACACACACACACACACGTGCTCTCAAAGACAGCAGCCATCCACCTGAGAAACCAGCCGCACCCCATATGTGGCATGGAGAGAGATGCCCTGGAGACATATAGAACATGCTCAGCCCATGCAGGAGCCACGGACTGGAGCTCTCCCCATCACACAGACACTCTCCTGCCCTGACTGCTCCATGCCCCACTGCAGTTGCCAAAGCCGTGCATCTCTCAGCTCAAGCAGGGAGAAAAAGACCTGCTGCACTCAGCTGGGCACAGAGCAGATGTTGCTGCTCATCCCACTGCAAACTCACCACCTCCATTCCCCACACAGGCAGCCCAGGCTACAAGTGGGACTGTTTGCAGGGCACAGAGCTGCACACACAGAGGTGCTCCATGCAGGCTGCTAACAAAGACCCAGCAGTGCCTGAGGGTAGATGGAGGACCCTTCCTCCTGCATGCACAGGAGCCCACATTTCTCAGAAGTGGTTACTGGTTTGAGTTGGAAGAGAACCTCAGAGGCCACTTGATGCAATTTCTCTGTAATTAACAGGGACACCCACTGCTCTAGCGGTGCCCAGAGCCCCTCCAGCCTGACCTTGGCTGTCTGCAGGGATGGGGTACTACACCTCTCTGAGCAGCTTGTGCCAGTGCCTCACTGCCTGCAAAGAACTTCTTCCTTATATCCAATCTAAACACTCCCTGTTGTAGTTTGAAACCATAACCCTCGTCCTAACAGATTTGCCTTCTGGACCCCCAGCCAGGCTTTACCAGGAGGAACAAAGTCACATCCCACAAAACTCAGCACCAGAGCCCCGATCCGAGCTAAACTCAACCAGGGCTAATGGTCCCAAGTGCAGCCCTCTGTCTCCCAGCTAAGAATCACCGCGGGCGGCAGAACGCACCGTGAGTCTTTCGCCACGATCGGACCAAGGGAGAAAACAGGCTTTCAGATCACACCCTCCCCTCGGGGAGAGCAGAGCATCCCCGAGAGCGCCTTCCCGGAGCACGGGGAGCGGGCAGATCCCCCCACCTCACCTGTCTGAAGTCGGCGGTGAGACCGATGAGCGCCCCGTCGGTTTTCCGCAGCTCCAGGCTGATGCAGTCGGAACCGCTGTCCGCTTGCAGGCTCTCCTCCGTCACCTGCCCGCCGGGCAGCCGCACCCGCACCCGCAGCTCAGCCCTGGCAGCGGGGCCGGGTAGCGGGGCTAAGGCGAGCCAGAGCAGGGCGGGCAGCGCCGGCAGCCGGGGGCCGCGCATCCCACCGCGCCTTCCCGGGGCTCAGCGCAGAGCCGCGCGGCCGCCGCCCCCGTCCCGCATCGGGCGGAGCGGTGCGGAGCGATCCCCGCTCCTCCGCAGCTCCCCTCGCCCCCCCCCCCCCCCCCCGGCCGCACTTCCTCCCCCAGCGCGGAGAG
>NW_024884944.1:3818890-3988604 GCF_019232065.1 Centrocercus urophasianus
CCCCCCCCCCCGCCCCCCGGCCGCACTTCCTCCCCCAGCGCGGAGAGCCGAGCCTCGGGCCCGCAGCACCGCCCCGCCGTTAAAGGGCCAGTGAGAGCCGCAGCTGCTCCCCAGCTGGGCTGCGGGGGGAGGAGAGAGGGAGGGGAAAAGGGGATTGAAAAAAGGCAGAGAGAAGCCCGAAGGCAAAGAAAGTAGCGCTGTCCCGAGCCCCGCTCCCTTCTGTCGGGAGGATGGAGAGGCATCTCCAGCAGCACCAGGGCAGCTGCCGGGCTCTCCTGTGCTTTTTTTTCCTTTCTTCATGTTTTCTCCTCCCTGACAAATAACTGAACACAAAGGAATGGGGAGGCCAGCGCGAAAAGCAAAGCCCAGGGCTGCAGTTTGCACCGACGCACACAATTCAGAGTCCACTGAACACGCGGTGGCTGTGAATCAATTAGTGTTGACGTGGCTGCTGAGGCTCTCCCTGCATCCAGGCAGCACGCCGGAGGTATTCCCACCCCGAGGATGCAATGCAAGGCACTTCAGCCCCTCTTCCCATCACTGGGTCACTCCAGGCTGCAGCCATGAGGCCCCAACCTGCCCTGCACCCGCTGCTGCAATCGCTTCCAGATGGGCAGATGCCGATGAAGGGCCCCTTTGATTTCCAAAGGTCGCTCTGCAAATGCAAAGGTCACAGCAGCAGCAGGATTGGGGTCTGAGAGAAACAGCTTTGCGAGGAAAAAGCACAGAAATAAATAGAAAGCGCTGCTTTAATCCACGCTTCCAGTTGCAGCCCTTGCATTGTCACAGCCTTGCTTTGAACAAACTGTGTCCTCAAAATACTTTTGAGGACAATAACGGTGCAAAGAAATCAGAGTCCAGAAGGAGAGAAAGTTAAGAGGTGCAAAGAGGGGAGAAAAGAAATGGTTCAGCTCAAACAAAAAAAGAGAGGGGGGTTCTCAAAGTGGAACCGTGCAGCAAGGCAGCTCTCCTGGACAAAAGCTGCAAAGAAGGCCCCACTCCTGCTATTTCTTCAGAGGAGATTATGCAAAAAGACAGGAGGACCCCAGCAGGGGCTGAAAGGAAAAGCATCGTGAGGTCAGCAGGCACAAATAACCCTTGGAACATGTCCAGTGTGAAGGGCTGTGCTCTGCTCAAACCTGGGAGCAGCTTCCCCATTGCACCAGGGTCACTTCGGGTCCAGCAGTGTGCAGCCCAGCACTGGAGTGTGGCACAGTCCTGTGTCCATGCTGGAGGATAGCAGGGATGAGGATGCATCCATCCCTCCTCTGTGCAACTGTGAGCTCCTGGCTGCAGGTTTCAGCAGTGCCTGCTGTGTACCTGGACTGCAGGGTGTGAGGGGGAATTCAGGGCTCTCCTTCCCTGTAAAGTTGGCATGGAGTAAATAGGATCAATTTTCCTCCTGGTATCCTCCCAAAGCGTGGGAAAGGAGAAAAGAGACCATCTCAGTGGGCTCCTTCCAGTGCCCAGCACCTTGCCAGCAATGCTGTGCTCCTGCAATGGGACTGAGGCACAAACAGCCCCTGAACGTGACCTGGGAATGGAAGATCTGATCCCAGCACCCATGTGAATAGACAGAAAGCAGTCAAGGAGCACAGGAGAGAACAGCTTGCTGAGATTCACCATCAGCAGAGCAGGGTAAGGTGGCTGGAAATCAATGGCCATGAAAGGCAGCTGAGAGGATTAAGTACAGCTTAAAGACTGTGGGACAGGTCCTGATGGCCAAAGCAAGGCTTCATTGGTGTTGGCCTCTTCTGACTTTGCTGTTGGTACATCTGAAGGGCTGCCCTCCATCCACAGTCTATGTGCTGAGCTGTAGGAAGACGAAGCATGCCTGGCAGCTCAATGCTCCCACTGGGTTGCTTATAGTTTTACTGAATGTTAATGATCCGGGCCAAGAGTTTCTGGTATGTGTGCTGCAGCCTTTTTACTGGGAGGAAATTTCCATTAAAATGCCTCAGCCGTGCCTGCAAACTGGTTTAAGGAAAAATGTGCCGTTAAAAGAAAACATTCTCCATGCTCTGCTGGGATGATCCAACAGTGCTTGGGAGCAGAGGATTACAGCCTGACACAGCTTCACCTTGGGGCCTGGGATGCAGCTTTGGTCAGCCCCAACCGAGCAGCAAATCTTCATTCCCCCTTCCTCACCTCGAAACTTGAAGTTCAGCGTCATGTCAGCACCTTGGAAAAGCAGGAAGGGATTTGTACCCACTCAGATCCAGGCTCAAACAGCTGTTGCTGCAAAGCTGAGAGCCTTAGCAAGAGAAAAAAGAGAAGTGGAGAGCGTGAGAAGTCCTTCAGCATCCCACACAAGGCTCTGTGGGCAAGAGCCCTGCCTTTGCCACATGCAAATGCACCAGGCAAACAAAAATGTGCTGCCGGCCCATTTTCACCACTCACCACCCACTTGCTGTTGTGCACACGCTGTCAGGCTGGGCCAGGCATAAATACCTGCAGCATCTTCCCTTCATCCATTCCAGGAATACACCTGTCCTGTCCCTTGCCCTACGTTAGAAAACTCTTCCACCTTTCAGTCCCAAAAATCACACTCCGCAGCCATCCACTGCAGTTAGGATGCTTCTTGCCCTATCCCTGAGAAGGAGAATGAAGGCCACTTTTGCTTGCTGTTTCACCCCACTGTGAGTAATCAGTCAATACTCCAGAGCCCATTAGCATCTGAAGGTTTACCCTCCCATGGAGGAACAAGCAGTAATTATTACTACTTTCTCATCAACTTACAGTAAGCCTCTGCGGCCAGTTTTCTTATTACGAGCACGAAACCAAAGGATTTAACACACCACAGCAGCAGCACCAGCAATACATCAAAGAGCAGTGATGTTTGCTGTGAATGAGCTGCTTATTCTAAGAACCAACCCCAGGAGCTCAGAAGGGAGCTGGGCATCCAGAAGAGCAGCACCATGCTGAGAAGTGCAGCCTCCATTTCCTTCCCATTTGGATGGTCCTGTTCCCATCTCCCACCTGGTTGACTCACCTCAGCACAGCCTTGGCTTATCTGCCCACCCCTACTTAGGGATGCCCTGTCCCACCAAGCCTGCTCCACACCCAGGGCTGCCTCTATGTGTGACAATGCTGCCCTATTCACCCACTTGTCCCCTGTTCCAGGTGCTCAGTAGAATAGCGCAGCTCCTGGCTTGAACTTAAATGGAGCTGTAGGGCCAGTGGGAAGAGGGTACTTGGGGCAAGGCCTGGGGAGGCTCGTTAGGGTAATTAGTGCCTGCTGGAGTGCTCAGAGCCAGCTGTTCTAAGTCCCCTCTGAGGCAGAGCTTAGATAGAGTCCCTTTTCTTCCAAGGGGATGCAGCAGGCTGTGTGTAATGAATTGGACATTGCTCCTGCGTGGTCAGGGCATGGAGGGAGATGGATGCAGCAGACATCAAAGCCTTGCATCCACCTGTCTTCTCAGTGCAACAGGTTTGAGGCTAGATTGCAGACCAGACCAGAGCAAAATGAGATCCTGATCTCACCCATGCTTGGAAAGCATGATGTGCTTTGGAAGGGTGGCAGACAGGGGCTGGACAGGCTTCCCCACGGTCCTGGGGCCACACACATCTCTGGGAGCTCCTCCAGCAGCACTCACAGTCCTGCAGAGCTTTCAGCAGGGCATCCACTGCAGTTAGCCCATCTAGAAGGCTGCAGAGCTCAGCAGGGCCCCTGGAAACATCCCGAGTGCTCAGTGCCCTGGGCAGGCTGCTCACCCAGCACATCCTGAGCCATGCAGCCTTAGGCTGGGCTGCTTGCCCGTGGCTTGCCAGGCTTTCCATCCCCTGCCCTGGCCCCATTGGGTTTATTTCCCTTGCTGGACTGCACACACAGAGCCAGGCAGCTTTTCCTTCCAGCACTTTGGCTGGGTGCTTGCACAGCCTGAGATCAGGACGGTGGTGCAAGGGGAAGGACAAACAGACCTCAGTTGTGCTCTGAAAACACACCTTGTCCAGAACGGCCTCAGCAACATCAGTCTCCAAAACCAAAACCAACCAAGCACACGTCTTTGCTGCCTCTTTCTCATCTTATTTTCACCACCATGAATTTCAGGTAGAAGTGGTGTAACTGAGGTCAGGGATCAGGCCCAAATGTGCTGCCTTGATCTATTTAATCTCCCATCCTTTGTTTTCATTTTCATGCCAAACCCCACTTTTAAACTACATGAAAGAATCATCAGTGCTTTTTGAAGTGTTCAATCAGGGCAGCTCTTTTTGGGGATGTGAACGCATAAAAATCAGCTTTTTCCCATTGATCCCAGCACCAGAGAACTAATAAGCCTCAGGGAGAGTTAATTAGTTTGGGTTTTGCCAGTCCTCCAAACTGTTGACTAAATCCCAGCTCTACCTGGGAATATTGCTGCAGACCTATGGCTTGGTCTGAAGCTCTGGGAAAGGATTTGCAGCTGCGGTGTTCGGCAGAGATCTTACAGTTACAGCAGTGCATCAGGCTCCGAGTCATTTGTCGTTAATTAGGAGTTGCTCAGCATCCCTTTGGAGCATTCCCCGCTGCCCCTGCTGAATGCCCTCCTTCTCTCAACAATTACATAAAGCAAGCTGCTGAATGCTGTTTAAAAACAGCTTTACTGTCTTAAAACAATGCCCAGCATCTATCTCTGACCTGCTTACCACGCTGCTCCGTGTCCAGGGCAATTAAAAGGGTGAGGAGCACAGCAGCCAGGCGTAATTAAATGAATGGGGCCCAGTGGCAGAGCATGGGGAGGGCAATGGAATGCTCAGACCTCTGCAGCCCATGCTGCGGATGCAGCCCCTCTTCCAGAGATGCTGATGGCCTAATTAGATGCACATTAATTGAGTTAGCCACTCGTTTGTGCAGCTGCAGGAAGGGCAGAGGATGGAGACGTGGCTAGTGGGGACGGGTTGGACTTGATGAGCTTAGTGATCAGTTCCAAAGGTTCTGTAATGGTTCTGTGGCCCTTGTCACATCATTGGGCACACAGGAAGCATCAGGGTCTCACTGTGTTTTGGGCAAGGAGAGGGCCAGGAGGTTGGACTGGGTGAGAGCTCAAGGTGCAGCCAGCCCTGCCCAACTGAGTGCTGATGGCTGGAGGGGTTCACAGGAATTCATTTCCATCAGCTAAAACTGAATTTACCCGGCCCACATCCTGCCCTTCAACAGAGCCCCAAATTGCCTCCAAGTGGGAAAGCAGCCGAGCATCCTGCTGTGAACACCTGAAACAACAGCCCTCAGGGGAACACCCACTGACCCCTCTCAATCCCAGCTTAGCTTCCACCCCGAAGCACATGGATGTAGATCCCTTCCAGCTGATGCGATCAGAGCTGGGCAGGAGCACAAAGCCACGTCCTCTGTGGCTGTTGTTGGGAAGCACAGGCTATGTTCTGCAAGAGATCAGCTCCAACGAGGCTTCTTGATTATGGCACAGGGAAAAGCAAGCTTGGAGCCTCCATCACACAGCTGCACACTGCACAGGAAGGAATAGGAAGAGCATCTCGCTAATTGGACTCTTGTTGATCCAGTAGGTGAGATGATCTCCAATACATTCATGCTGGTGTTGGCTTGGAAGAGGTTAATTTAATTTATGGTAGAATAATCCTGTTGGAAATTCAGGGGAAAGAAAGCAAGCTGTGAGTTCTGGCTTCGTGTAACCTAGGCTGACCAAAGCCTAGATAAAGCAACATTGGTGTTGAGTGAAGCAATACCCTTTGAAAGAAAGAGGATGCGAATCTCCCGTGCAAGACAAGCCTGCTAAAAGAGAGATTATAAATCTAAGTGAAGCCCTCAAAGCCTAAAGAGATATAAATCTAATTAAAGCGATATAAATCTAACTGAAGAAATACACTGTAAATCCAGCCAAAATGATATCCATCTCAGGAAAGTAATGCAAATGCACCAGAAACACCATAAATAAAAATCCCAGCAGTGCAGAAGATGTAATGGAAGCAACGTGAAGCTTATGCCAAGCGATATAAATGCAACACAGTGATACAAAACTAATTAAAGCGAGGTGTAAAATGGACATTTGGAATAGAACCGTGGCCCACAGGAGGAGAATGGTCAGAGAGAGGGATGGGGATGGGATCAGGAGTGAGAAAACCACCTGCAGCTACAAAGAACAACCCCAGGTTAATGAGCTGCTGTGCCCTGGGGCGATCTGCAGTTGCAGACAGGGTCAGGAAAGCGGCTCTGAGCTCGACTCTGAGTCACAATTGCTTCTGGCTCATGGGATGTGAATGGCAGATTGCAAAAGGGGAGAGCTGACACGGGGCAAAAATACAGACAGTGCTCATATGGACACACGGATCCCCCAGATATTTCATATTTGGGGGATGCCCCCCCCCCCCCCCCCCCAACTATCAGCAGTGAATACCTCAGCCCCATTTTGCTTCCTTTGATATCCATACTGGATGACCAAAGCTGTCCCAAATCTCTGCACACAGAGAGAGAGAGACAACGGTTGATGTTTTTCTCCTAAACTGAACGAAATCTGCTTGGTTGTTTCCACTTCCATCCACACTTTCACATAAAACAGATTCCTAAGGAGCTTTTTGGCTTTCATTTGAGTGAGTTAATAATTGACCTAATGTGACCACGAGGCAAATAAATAATAAGGCTGCTGCTTGCCTTCAAAAACAGCCAGATCTGCTCAAAATTCTCTCTTCTTATGCTAAAAGAAAGCTCTTTCCTATCATTCTGAATAATGAAATGTCCTCGGTTCAGCTTTACTGTTGAGCTTTTTCCTTTCAATCTCATTCCAAAGCAAAGCGCCATATGTTTTATGCTTAGGATTTCAAGATTTTCTCATGCTTGAAAGTCATTTGGCATTTGAGCATCTGCAGTGGTCTGAATTTCATTTTGTTCCAGACTAAAGGGAAATGTCTATTTTGTGCAAGCTTACTGAAAAGCAGCATCCCTCCACCCCAAGCCCCCAACCCCAGCAATCTAGGTTACAAATCAGCCTGGAGGGAAATGCAAATATTTTTCTTGCAGATTTAGCTGGAAACGTTTCCCATGCTTTCCTGGAACATTCTGCAAAATGAGGCAGTTTGCTGGACTGACAGCCCCACTGCATCAAATAGCATTAAAGGAAAACAAACAAACAAACAAAAACACCCAAGCAACAGGTTAATCAAAAGCAATTCACTTCTCTACAGACAGATGCATTCTGTATCATCTCATCTCATCTAATTTCAAAGCTTGTTGAAAACAGTCTTTGCAGCAACGTAGCAAAGCCAAGTGTGTCGTAGAATCATAGAATCATTAAGGTTGGAGACTGCTCAGATTCCCAACCCATCCCACCGTGCCTACTGACCACATCCCCCAGTGCCACATATCCTGAACTCCTCCAGGGATGGTGACCCCCCCCCTCCACCTCCCAGGGCAGCTGTACCAATGCATCACCACTCTTTAAGAGAAGAAATCTTGCCTAATACTCAACCTGAATGTTCAGCCTACTTCCCCTCTTGCAGCTCTCTGAAGCCAGTCAGGGGAACTGCTCTTAGCACTGAATCAGAGACACCACAAGTGAACACAAGACCAGGAGCTGCCCAGCGCCCCCTCTGTGCCATCATTTTCCCAGTGCCTTCTCCATCCCTCCCTTTGGGAGCAGCCAGGCAGTGCTGGGAGCTCAAACACAACAGGACAAAGCAGGGATGCTTCCAGCTCCGCCAATTGATCACAATGTTGGCTGTCGTAAATTTTCACTGGGTGCTGCCAACAGGGCTGGAGATGACAGAAAGAAACCCCCCACATGCCTGCTCCTATCCCAGCCCCACTGCTTTGGCTGCTGTTATCACAGTGCTGTTATCACAGTGCATGGCTCATCCCTTTTCCCCATCTCGGGGTCCCAACATCCCCGCTGCAGGGAGGTGGAGGCAGGCCAAGGGACAATCTGTTCCTCATTGAGGTCATCCTGCAGCTCGCTGCTGATGTGGCATTTGGGGGATGGAGTGAAGGAAAAGCTTTCCACCCTGCCTGGCCTCAGTTCAGCGCTCCTGGAAGACTGATAAAGCACGAGGCCAGCAGAGAAACCCAACTCTGATAGGTAACCCTCTGTCCTGTCCCACTCACAGCTCCCAGCCCCATGGCCACGAGCCACAGATCTCACCAGCAGTGCACACCACAGAGGCTCCTAGGAATATTTTCCTCCTCAGCCTTTCTGAGGTCCTTTTCTGGTTTTGTGTCTGGCTATTTCAGACAAACTTCTCCCCTGCCCCAGGCTGGTAGCTCCCCTTCCCTACAGAGCTGCTGTGTCACTTTAATGGCCCTGTATGATTAAGTGCAGCTGCTGATTCCTGTTGGGTTCTCGGATTCTGGTGAAAAATCACAGCTGGCTGAGAGCTTTCTGTGGTTCTGCCTCTCCACCCACTCCATAGCAGGGGGAAAGCAACAGTGTACAAGCTGGGAAGCTTTGTCCTCCCCCCAGTGCACGACAGACAAGGTGTTCTGCTAACTTCCAGGGCCCCAAAGCCTAAAGAGATTTAGCTCCAGCAGTTACTCTCCAGCCCTGAACTGATGGAGCTGCTCTCAGCTCTGCAGAGGGAATCACACACGCCCAGCTCTTGGGGCAGGGTTGCAAGAGAAAGAGAATCCCCATCTGGGTTGAGGCCACAGCGGGGTCAGGGCAGACCTGTCTGTGTCAGAGGGAGAAGATAAGCAGAGGGAGGCAGTGCCTGGCACGGTGCTCTGCCTGCTCACAGCTCCTGGGGTGCAGCATCCCCATGGTACAGGGGCTGCACTGATGAGAAGCTGCCCCCAGCAGTGCTGGGTAGGTTTGTGGCCTTACTGGCAGCACAGCTGGCCTTGTGGCAAGTACCTGTCATCTTCCTGCACAGAGATGCTCCTGCCAGCTGCCCTAGAAAAGCAATGCGGGGGTTTCCCTGGGCTCCCATGGGGAGAAGGCAGCCCCAAGTGCATCGGGTGAGGGTTGACCCTGCTGCCCAGCCCTGGGAAACCACCCCTGGTTCATGATTCACACTGACTGAGCACAGAGAACAGAGCCTCCTACATGCTCAGCCCGGCTGAGGTTGGACACGGGGGAGGCAGCCTGTGTGGGGGTGAGTTCCCCTTCCCGGTATGAAGGAATGAGATGCAAACAGAGCTGAGTCAATGTGGGGTCAGCAGGGTGAGATCTCACATCCCTCGGCTTCCTCCCACGTCCCTGCCCAGCCCTGACCCATCACCCACGGGTGCTCAGCCCCCTGCCTTCCCTCTTTCTCTCTGCAGCCTTCCCCGAAACCCTTCCCTGCAATCACGTGGCGAACATGGCTTCATTTCAAGGGACAAAGTGCAGGAGTTTCTCATTAACAGGGAATGAGAGCTGCCTGCTGCGATCCAGCTGCAGGGACTGCTGGAGGAGGGAGCAGCGGTGCTGCGAGGGGGAGAAGGAGGCAGAAGGAACCCAACCACACGAAGCCCTGAGGCAGTCAGACCAAATTATCTCAGAGGTCTTTTTCAATGATTCTGTGACCCCAGAGCATCGCAGTGCTCCACAGACCTGAGCATGGCACAGAGGAGAGCAGCTTGTCCTGCCCCTTGGGGACCCTGCAAGCTGCAGTGACCCTGACTGCAGCTTACGTCCAGCAGAACTTCTGTGGACACTGTGGGGTTCCATCCCTGCAGCCCATCCTGGTGTTGGGAGCATTGCCATCCCCACAGTGTTTGGGAGCAGGAGGAAGGGAGGTGCTACTGCTGTGCTTACAGCTCCCCCACCCCCCCAAAAAAGAAAAGAAACTGAGATTTGATTTCTCAGAGGGCTGCTCTCAAAAAAATTACCCGGCATTCAAAGGAAAAGGCCTCTTTTTTTTCTCCACCTACAGACTTGGCTGCAAAACTTCTCACTCCACAAGAGGAAAAAAAACCCATATTGTTAGCGAGAGCCCACTAATACCAAACAGACAGACCCACGTGGGCTGTGGTGGGGAGGAATGAAGCGGTCCTTCCTCCGGTGCCCAGGTGATGGGGGTGATGTGTGGTCGGCAGAGATGCAAAGGTTTGGAGCAGCTGGACGAAGGGAGTTGGGGAGCAGTGAGGAGCAAAGTATGGGCAAACAGCCAGAGGTGCACTGGGGTTGGGCTTGCAGAGCAGCGGGGTTTTCAGCTCAGCTTCCTCCCATTGGCTTGCATGTGGCTTCTTCACACTGCAGGGAAAAGGAGACAAGGTGAGAGGGGATGGGTTGGATGAATGCATTGCACGGACTGGTGATAGAGACCTTGATCCTCCAGCAGGACCCCAGAGCCCTGGGGGTGAAGGGGCACATGGAGTAGAGATGGAGATTGATTGCTTGCAGTGGTGGAGAACAGGGTGTTGTAGGACAGAGGTGAATGGGCAGAAGGGAAGCAAGTTGCTTTCCTCTTACCCCCAACACACACTCACTTGCTGGCTTTCATGCAGCAAGCTAACCCAAACCCAGCTCCAACCTGCCAGCATCTGCTGCAGCTTCCCCACCCCAGGGGAGCCCCAGGCTGTGCACCCAGCCTCTGCCTTTCCCCAGGAGGAGGTGGTGGTGCCCCCTTCCCACCTCCTGGAAGGACCTCTTGTTGAGGGTGAAGGGCAGGTTGTGAGAGACAAAGCCCTGATCCTATTGCCATGGAGATGTTAATTCAAGCTGAGTTCAAAGGAAATTGTTCCAGCTAAAGCTAACAAGCCTGCCAGGAAAGCGGGCTGTCAGTTGAAAGAGGCCAGCATCTCAGAAAGGGGGAAAGGAGGTGGGGTCAGAGAGAGGGGCTCTGCTCCAAACACAACCTCCAAGCACGCCCTGCTATTCCCTGCCTTCCAGCACAGCCGACCCCCACCACAGCACAGCCGACCCCCACCACAGCACGGCCTCATCAGCAGCAAAGAGACACAGAAGATCCCAGAAGCAAGGTAAAGCAAGGGGAGAGAACCCTGCCACCAGCATGTATGCACCGTGTGCCAGCCACTGCTCTCCTCCTGTGCAGGGCAGGGCAGCAAAGGGCACTCAGCTCAGTTTGCCAGTACAGTCATTCAGGTTTTTATAGAGTTGGTGCTATTTCAGGTGGATTTTTTTTTTTTGAAGCTTTGCATTTGATGTAATGATTAATCCTGGCAGGTGAGACGTGTCGGCTGGTGGGAAGCTGGGCATTCATACTGACCTGGCCACTGTTTGGTATTATCAGAAGGCCCATGAGAGCAGCTGGAGGGGAGGCAGGTGTGCTCTTCCATGCACAACCACCCCTACGTGACCCCATGCCCACCTCTCTGTGCTGCCCCACGTGCAGTGCACGAACCCTCTCCCACCTCTCCCTTTCCTTTCATCCTCCCCTGCTTCCAGCCTGCAGTTCTCAGCTGCAGCTCTGCTGCAAAAACGGGATAAATTTACTGAAGGACGCCAGAGATTTCCTGCAAATTAGGGGGCAAAAAAGAACGTTTCCTCTCTCTTTTCCTTCACTTTTCTCACCGCGCCTTCCCCTTCCCTCCACTTCTCCCCGCTCCCCTCCTGCTGCCTCCCTCCTGGCTCCGGGGCTGCTCAGCAACAAGTCCGAGCACGAGGAAAGTAAGGAAAAGGGGAAGGACGGACTCAGGTTACTGCGAGCAGAGAGCGAGGAAGCGGAGGAGGGAGCCTGGGCTGCAGGCAGGGAGCAGCCACGCTGCTCAGAGCCCTCCTCCAGGAACGGGAGCAGCACCAGGAGAAGCTCCTTTCCTGGAAAGAGCTCGAGTTTTCACCCCGAAGCAAGCTAGAGGTGGTTTTTCTTCTCGGCTTCCATCTAGAAGTTGAGTCATCATAGCGAAGTAAAGCATCTCATTCATCCTAGGAGGCCACAATGCAGATCAGTCTCCATTCGTACACACATCAACATCTCATCCCCTTTTAAATGCGGGTAGGAAATCAGGCACTCTGGCCCCGTGATCATAGAATCACATTAAAGTTGGTAAAGGCTGCTCAGAGGCCACCCCACTGTGCCCACTGCCCACATCCCCATGGCTCTGGAACAACCCCCGGGGATGGTGACCCCCCAGTTCCCTGCATACAACGCTGAGATGACACAGACCCCTCACAAATCCCAACGTGAGGGTCAGAAATGTTTCCCTACCGCCCCCGACCAAATGGTGAGCTCTTAATTTTTTTTTCTACCAGGAACTTGGCCATTTCCTCCAAGGAAGGCTATTAAATACCCTTACCCTCCTTTCAGCCCCATTTTTCCACTTACGTTCAGTCCTTCCAAGGCAATATTTAGACACTCCTTCGTCTCTACCCTACGCTGTCTGCAAAGCATCTCCCCTTCCTTCCTTGCCCTTTCTGTTCTGCACCCTAAGACCTTTGGGCAGGCTGTTTCAGTGCCTGTTGCAAGCTTACTCACCCCAGTTTTGGCAGCCCTCACTGATTCCTCCACACGCTGACCTCTGAGCGTTGCCTCCCCTCCTGACCCGCCTGTTGCTGCATCCCTTGAAGGCACTGAGAGTGCTGTTAGCATCCTTTTGAGGTGGTTTCTCAGCTCGCTGGGGCTGGAATCCTCATGGGAAGGCTCTCCCTGCCCTCAGCTCGCACGCATACCCAAGTTTGTTTTTTTGACTCTGAAAAACCTTGAGCCTCTCCGAGCTCCTAAGCTCAGTTTTCATTCCTGTGGATTTCCCTTAGTCAACAAAGATTTGCCTGTTTGAAATCAGGAGTTTTACTTGCAGGCTTTGTTTGCCTTTCCATTTCATTTTAATCGAATTAGCCGTTAATCTCTGAATCCAAGCTTGCTTTCTCAGAACTGTGCCCTCACCTTTTATTGAAATCCAGTCCTCACTGGGTGAAGAAATCCACCTGCCACCACACGTCAGACGAGTCCTTCTTTCCCCAGGAATGCACTTTCTCAGTCTGGATCAGGCTAATAGCTATTGCAGGACTCTGCCCGTGCCCCACAAACCTGCAGCACCCCCCTCACGATGCCAGGATCTGCTCACATTCCTTCCCTTACCAACCCAATGGATTCATGGAATGCATTCGTAGAATTGTTCAGGTTGGTAAAGACCTCTCAGATCCCCAACCCATCCCATCGTATTCAGTGACCACCTCCCTCAGTGCCACATCCCCGTGGCTCAGGAACACCTCCAGGTGACCCTAACTGCTCCCTGTGCAGCTGTGCAGCTCAGCATCACTCTTTTGGAGTAGAAATTTCCCCTAATAGCCATCCTGAACCTCCCCTGGCACAGCTTAAAGCCATTCCTACAATGATGAGTCAAGCCTCGGAGGACTCTATAAGCTCTGTATTGCCTCTTCTATACCTTCAGGGAACTGCAGCTGTTTCAGATCTCATCTCAGAGCAGTTTCCAGCAGGGCTGCTGTTTCTGCTCACCTCACCACTGCACTGTGTGGTGCCAACCATCGTCTGCCCCGAAAGCAGGGCTCGCTGCAGCAGGTGTTGCAATGCATTCCCATGAAATCAGGGCTCAGCACAGAGCAAACACGGCTTTACATTTTCTTTCTAATTCCTGCGGCTCAAAAAAGGAGAGTTAGCAAACAAGGGTCGGTGCTTAGATCATCGTTGCTATTAAATCTCGCTGCTGGGCAGTTCGTGCAACTATACATCGGTGCAAAGGGCTGATGTGGACACAGGGTGATAGTACACAGCGTGCTGTGCACCTGTACCTTGCTCCAGTGTGTCACAGGGGTCAGGAGGGGTACACAGATTTGCCTTGATGATGTGATTACATCACTGCTGAAAGAACACGAACCAAAGCAATCAATGCAGGACATCAAGGGGATTTTCTTATCTCTCTCTCTTTAATCTGCATCAGAGCTCCTCTCTAAAAGCCCTCCCCTTCATCTCCCAGCGTTGCTGCCCTCCTCTGTGATCCTCAATGCGTGACTTCAGCCCATGGCAGCAGCACGGGGCCAGAAGGATGTGATGTGCTGAGCTTCACTGCTCGCAGCTGTGCGTGGCATTACTGACCCGGAAAAGGGAAGGAAAAATACTGCTTTGTGATATATAGCAGCAGTGAGAAGCAGGAGATCCAAGCAGAGCTCATGGGAGAGAGGCAGCCTGGCTTGGTCTGCAGCAGGGATAAGCAGAGAGGAATTCAGTGGTTAGTGCAGGCTGCAAAGTCTGCACCACAGCCTGCAGCAGGAGAGGAAATAAGGCAGACTGCAGTCGGTGCACAGATGCTCTGCTACCAGCTGGAAGACTGTTGCTGTTTCCTTCTTCTCCCCATCCTCCATTCCTCCTTCTTTGACCAGGCTGCCAAGCTGCCATGTGCTCCTGGTACAGCGGGGTCACTGTGGGTTGGGGAGCATCTAAGGGGCTGTGCTGGAGCTGAAATGCAGAAGAGCAGCACAGTAAGAACTCTGACAGGCTCTGCTCTGCCCACATCCAGCTGCATCACCTGTTGCAAGACAGAACTGCCCGAGGACTGCTCAAAATCCCACAGCAGCCGTGGCAATGAAAGAGCTGAAAGCAGGGATAGGACAGGGGGGGAGGGAAGCTGGCAAGTGCTCTGCTATTTCCCTGCTCCTCCGCACAGCAGTGCTCTGCTCCGACTGGAGGCCAGCACTGCAGATCTGCCAACCCAGCACACCCCATCCCTTCCCAGCATCGCAGGGGGTGATGCTGTGCCACCTCTGCATTAAGACATACAACCCACAGTCGGACAGAGGGCTATGAAAGCTCCCCTGGCAGCCTCTGCCAGAACCTTATCTGCCTTCCTCAGCCAAATTCCAGGGTAGAAATGGAACAAAGCAGCCCTGATGAGCTGCCAGTACTTTTTAATGAGCAGCTCCCACAGATACCTTCCTACCTCTGCTGTGATGCAGCTCTGCCGAGCAGGTGCAACTTGTGTGCTCCTAGAAAGGGAGCTGTATTTACTTCTCACTTGTTCAAACAGCAGCAGCTACACAAACCCTCTCTCACAGCCATCACTCAGGCAGGGAAGTGGTTGATTTGGCAAGGAAATTGTCATTGAGTGCAGCTTGCTGGGGATGTTTACACTGTGTTTCTGAGGGTATAATGAGCGTGCTGATAAGATAGTGCAGGGGCTTGAATGAGGGGCGAGCATGCTGATGGGGAAGCTGTGAGCTGCACGCTGCACTGCATTTGGGAAACATCCTGCTGGCATCCTACAGAGGCTGTAACATTTACTCCTGTGCAGTATTTTCAAGACACTTAAAGAAAAGGTCCTTTTAGGACAGAAAAACAAGACGAGGAGAGGTAGGATATCCACAATGATGGTTTTTTGTTTTTGTTTTTGTTTTTTTTTCTTCACATGGAAAGGAAGCCGAGGTGTTTCCCTTGCTGTAACCCCTTCCCAGCTGCAGGAAGGACACACTGTCAGCCCCCGGTGCCTCCAGAAAGCGGCCACGAAGGCTCTCCCCGTCCCGTCCCGTCTGGTCCCCTCTCCCCGCAGCCCACGATCCCGCAGTCCCCTCGGGGTCCCCCAGCCGTGTGCGGCCCACGGGGGACACCTAGCGGCCCCGGAGCTCTCCTGTCCTCCCTCAGAGCTCACATCCAGCCCCAAACACCGCAGTGTGGAGGGGGGAAAGCGAGCACTCATCTCTCTCCGGTCCCATATGTTCCTATTACGGGGGGTTATTTGGATGCTGCGTGGTGTGCAAGTCAGCGAGCAGCAGCAAGAACCTCCTGTGTGCCACCGAGCTGGGCTTCCATCTCTTCTGGATGATATGTGGACTGTGGGGTGCTGGGGCTGGCTTGCAGGAGGGACACTGCTGGGAGTAATGGATGCAGTGTGGGAAAAGGAGGGTTTGATGGGTACCAGTCAGCCCAGGGGTCCCTCACCATCGTCAGCATGGCCCACCGTCAGGATGGGACCAGCGCAGTGGATCCTTTGGCTACACAAATCCATGATGCTCAGAGAGCTCCCCTTGATAAAAAAAAACAAAAACAAAAACAAAAAACAAACAACAAAACATCACTAAAAGTGCACTGGAAGGAACTCCTCCCCGGTCACTGTTTCCATTTCCCTGTCCTGCATGAGATCAGTGCAAGCCCAGCACTATGGCCCTGGGTGCCAACACGTCTCCATGACAGAGGGAACTCACCCCACAACAGCATCCCTGTCAGCCCAGAGGCAGCATCACTTCCATGGCACAGGGAGATGAGCAGCGAGCACGAGGTAAAGGCAGATCATGCCCTTCCATGTATCTGGAGAGCTGCAGCTCCCTGAGCCTGCTGCTTTCTCACCCCATCCTTCCTCCAACCCCTTGGCTTTCCTTCCTGGGTGCCAGCCAGCCCCGTGATGCTACGTTGGGGCTGCGTTCGGACTTGACGGAGCCTCAAAGTGAAATGCAATTAATGTAATAAAGACCAGCAGCCAGCACATGCATGGAGCCAGTCAGAGCAGCAGGGATGGCTCCCCGCGTTGCCCAGGTGTTCCCTGCCTGTGCACAACAAGCAACAGCTCTCCTCCTGTCTCCACTCCCTGGCATTCCTGCGGAGCCGCAGTGCCAGCGCACAGCTTGGAGCTGCCTGGGAATCTCCCATCTTCTTTCAGCCTCTTTCACAACTCCACCACCAAGGAGGAGGGTCAAATCCTGCCCGGCTACTGGAAAAACACTCTGTGCATCTGCCAGGTGGGGAGGCAGGAATGCAGGAGCTTTTGGGCCCTCTGGGTGCTTCCCAAAGCTCACATGCAGCTGCAGGAGTTTCCCAACCTGGCTCTGCAGGACTGACTGGAGCGTGAGGTGCATGGCAGAGCCTGGCCACAGTCACCCTGCTGCTGTCACCCTGCACCTCAATGTGGGCACTCAGCTCCCCGAGGGCAGCTGCTGGCATGGGGACAGAGCTGCCACAGAGCTGTGCTGGCCACACAGAAAGCCCTGCCCTGGGGAGGAAGGTGTGACGATGGGAAGGATGAAGTGGGTGGCCACGGCTGTGCCGCCAAGAAGCCCATTCTCTCCACTGGTTTTGCATTAGGTCCTGCTGTGAGGGTTTCTTGATCTGCAGAAGCCTTCAGAGGTTTGCTCTGCTAGGAGCTGGGCAAGAGGGAAACGGCTTTTTGTGCCACTGGGATATGTGGGAGTAAAGCAGAGAGGCTCCAGTGTGACAGCAGGAAGGTAGAGATGGCTACAGGGGGGTGCTGTGAGGGGGCTGAGGGTTCAAGTGACCCTCCTGCTTCTCAGAGCAGCATCTGGAGGGAGGCAGGGGCAGGAGGGAGAGCTGGGGCAGCAGGGGCACAGGGCAGGGGGTGGGGGTGGGTAGGAAGAGGCGAGGTCTGAGTCCTGCCAGGCAGCTGTGGGGCTTGGTAGGTGTAAACAGGTGCTGAAGGACCGTGAGCTCAGTGCCAGTGATGTAAGAGCTGCTGCGATCAGCCTGTCCCCAGATCCTTTCCAAGGCAAACATCAGACATTTTCCACCAGACACTGCTCTCCTCGGATGCCAAAACTCACTCCCATTTCTGCAAGCTGAGGCTGGTGTCCACATGCATGTTGGATTGCAAATCCCCTCCCAAGCCCCAGACACTCTGCAGCCCCTGATGCCAGCAGGCAATGTATTGATGAAAGATGAGCTGTGCCTGCTGCTCCCACCTCTGTCCTAACTGCAAGCACCAAATCACTGCTGTCCAGCCTTGCTGCCCTTCCAGCACCTTGCTGACCCCGTTGATTTCCCCTGCCAAAGAGGAAGGCATGACACAGCTCTTTCCCAAGCATTTTCCACCACCCTAAAACCAGCGGGTGGGATGGGGCTGCAGAGGCATAATGCTGACCAAGGACAAGCGAGCCTGGGCATGGTGCACAGCAAAGCACTGCTGAGTAAGAGCGGCGATGCTCAGCCTGCTCCAGGCCTGGCTCTGACCCTTGCCCTGTCTCCACATGGTCATCCCATACCTATGGGTCTCACCCTCTTATTTAGGCCCCTCTCTGAACTTTTCAGCTTTTTTTCTACTCCTTTCTTAGTGCTGTCCCCCATCTGGGTCTCTTTCCCTTTAGCTCAGATCTTTCTTTGCTGCTCTACTATTTCCCTGTATTTACAGAGAAAGGAAAGGGGGGGGGGGGAGAGTAAAACCAGACACATGCACACACACGCCGGATATTTGCCTTGCTCAGTCACTCGCTGAATAAGCGTCCTTGTTTCAACATGTTTTCTCATTTAACTTCCCAGGGGCTTTTCAGAATGAGAGCTGCTGTGAATGCTGGAGCTCACTGCCCCTTCCTATGTGCTGCCTTCATTACTCAGCCTTCATCCCGTGCTTGGATTTCCAGGAACACAGCAATAACCCATCCTAAAGCCTTTCTCCTTGGAGGACAGCCTCTCTTCCTTCTCCCCAGCCTTGCTGGGTCCCATGGAATCAGGGAATCATCGAGTCACAGAGGTTGGAAAAGACTGCTGAGATCGTTTTATCCCACCATGCAGAATTGCCCCAAGCTGCTCTGCCCTCCACGTGCCAAAGGGAGGCAGGGCAGCTCTTAGAAGCTCAGCTTTCTGCATGGAGGTCAGCCTCAAGACACTGAGTCTCCTGCAAGAGAGATCTGGGGGAGATGATGCTCCTAGCATGGGAGTTGCTGATCCCGTGAGCCCCTGAGCTTGCTGTCAACCCCACGTGGAACCATGGGCAAGGACAAATGGAGGAAACATTCACCTCCTTCTGCCCTCCTGCAGCTCTAAGGCAGAAGTTGCCCCATCCTGCTCTCCCCCCACTGTGCCACACTGCTTGGTGGCACATCCAAATATAGCATAGCAGTACACCTCGGGAGGGACAGAGCCATGGTTTCTGTCCCCAGGGCAGGCCAGGGCAAGGATTGCTGCGTGCACAACTCCATGCAAGGACCAGCCATGGCCTGGAGGGCAGCTTGCTCAGTGTTGCCAAATACAGAAGATTTCAGAGTACTTAGCATGGAGGGAAGCTATTAATAACCCACTGCCCTTTTCCTTTCTTGCTGCCTGTCCTTGCTTTGCCCTTCTCTACCCATCCCCATCTCCCCCCTTTCTCTGGGTGCCCCAAGCCATCAGCAGCTCTATTTGTCCCTTCCAGACCTCGCTGTGGAGTCGAGAACTAAACCTGATAAAAGAGTTCCTGATGCTGGGGACAATTAGCAAATTCTGCTAAAAGTTATCGCTGCTAAGCATCAGTAAAACAAGAACATCAGCATAGAAGAGTACAGAAAGAGAGCCTGGGGGCTGTTGACCCATGCTAGCACATATACTTCGTTACAAAATCTCTTTCCTTGGAAGGATTGCAATCTATTGGGCCTATCCAGATATCAGTTCTGCGAGCTGCAAATCACTGAATGTTTTATTACCACTTC
Organism: Centrocercus urophasianus; assembly: GCF_019232065.1. Lineage (NCBI taxonomy): Eukaryota > Metazoa > Chordata > Aves > Galliformes > Phasianidae > Centrocercus > Centrocercus urophasianus. The sequence continues at coordinate 3,838,069 of NW_024884944.1, forward strand.
TACAGCCCCCAAAATCATAAGATTATATGAAATGTCACTGTTATGTGATTAATATCAATGTCTTCCAGAGCACCTTGTTCTCATGGATCCCGAAGCACTTCAGAAGAGCAACCACAAGCTGGAACAGACAGAGAACAGAATCGTGCTCTCCCAACTTCAGATGTGCAATTAAACACCAAATCACATCTTCACAGTTACTGAAGCTGCTATGAAAGCTACAGTCTGGAGAAGCCAAAAGATAATATGCACAGCATCCTCCAGGGGAAGGCAAAGAGCCCCAGTGGCCAATCCGGCCGTGGAACAGTCCTTCCCAAATTTGGAGATGGTGTCTTAGTGCTGAGCAGGCACCAGAGAGGTGCGACCGTCTCCACCCAACTTCTCCATCTCACGTTGTGCCAATCTGCAGCGCATGAAAAGGAGGTGGAAAAGAAAACAAAAACTGGAAGCCAATGACACAGAAACCAAGTTAATCATCAAAGAAGGGGGGGGGGGAAAATCCTTCCTGACCTCTGCAGGCAACCAGCACAAGCCTTGAAACGCGGGCCTAGTTAATTAATTAAAAACAATACGAGCATGGTGCAACAAGCCTTGTAAGCACATTGAAGGCAGAGTATCACCCATGCGCTGTTATGCAACGTGTTGATGAAGCCACTTTGGAACCCGGTGCCTGAGACTCTGTCTCAGAGGCCACCCCTGAGCTCTGCTCTGTGATGTCCGGAGATGATCTTCTAATTTCAGACCTGTGTTTTTTAATGTACAAATTCACCCCATTTGATCTGACTCCGTCCTTTAATTCAAACAGATTTCCGTCTTCAGCCGGTATTCCCTTTCCTGTCCTCTGCATGAGTTTGCTGCTGAGTAGTCATCTTCCCTTCAGCCTTTTCGGAGATGAGGACTCAGCATAACCACTAGAAAGGGGTCCTCCCCCTGGCACCGCACATCCTCCATGTCCTCACCCCGCAGCCTCCTGCTCTGCTGAGTCACCACTGTGCCACACGCTCCCCAAGTATCGCTGTTGCACAACGGGCGTTCGTGTCCTGCTTGTAATTAAGATTCCCCAAGGTCCAGCTCATAGCCTGCGGGCCTGCTTTGAGCCCTGTGTCTGGTCTGCATGGAGGAGATGTTGCTGAGGCGTTGGCACAGCTGACCAGGGAGGTGGGGGAGGTCACCGTCCCTGGAGGTGTTAGAGATCCGTGGGGATGTGGCACCGAGGGATGCGGTGATGGGCATCGTGGGATGGGTTGGGCTCGGGGGTCATTGAGGTCTTCTCCAACCTGATTCTATTTCAGGTGCCCTAAAAATCTCTCTTTGCATCTCCTAGCTCTTGTCTCAGCATGCCCATAAGGTGACAATGCACCCTCAGAGCCCTGGGTCCTCCAAACTTTTCTTCCCTCCAACACCCATGACACACACAGATGATTACATGGAAGCAGCAAGCCAGAATTTTCACAAATATCTCAACTCAGGCCATATAAACTGAGATTATCTCATGTCGGTCTCAGTTCTGAGCACACGGACAGCTCAGCTTTATGCACACCTGTAGCATTATTTGCTCTGTGTCAGGGCAGCAATCCTGATCTATCAGTGTGTCACTGCCGATCTGATGCATGTGAAAGCAGCACGAAGCCCTGAACCCGCTCTGCTGCTGCACCAGGGACTGCTAAATGCCCATTTGGTGGTGGCTCGCATCTGATGGGTCAGTGTCCTGGACTTCCTTGCAGCAGGGACAACCCGTGTGCACTCCAGCACTGCATTTCCTGAGCTGTGGGTTTATCTTATGCAAAGCAGAAGGTATATGTTGGATGTAAAAGGGATCCCTGCGCAGTGCAAATAACAGGCAGGCTCCCTGCTCCTCCTTTGGCCGGATCTGCTGTGAGAACTGGGGCTGGTGAATCACAGGTGATCCAATTCTCATGGCTCTCTGTGACTTCATCTGACATCGATGTTTGAAACCCTGCTCCAGAGCCGTCTAAAGGAGTGCCTCGGGGTTGGCGTAACTGTTTCTGTTCTATTTAGGTTGACATGAACCCATTTTTTATCATTTTCTCCATCCTTGGGAGATCTTCTTTGTCAGTATCTACTCCTGATGGTGGTTGTGTAGCCATTGCACAGCAGAAAATCTTCAGCACAAGCAACAAACCACCCAGATCTACCAGGGTACACACAGCAGAAGGAACGAAATGGAAAACAAGGACAAAAGGATCGGGAAACATAATAAAAAGCAAACAAACAAAAAGAGGATTTAGGTGTCCCAGTTGCTAAACATAAGGAGAGTTGAGCGAGGAGGCAAAAAGCAATGTCAGAAAAACACATTTCAGTTTCCCCGAAAAAAAATTTGGGCCGGTTCAACTGCACATGCCTCAGTTCCCCTAATTGCTCCGCAGGGTTGGCCACCCCGACCTATTTTGCAAAGGTGTTGTCGAGTTTAATTTGTGAACCTTTGAAAAGGGCTCCGAGTTGTGCAGATGAAAGGCGCTGCGGATGCCAAATGTGGGTGGATGCAGTGAGTCAGAGGCGCAGACATGGGCACTGTGTGAGCAGCCCGATGCAGTGCAGCACATAGCAGGCAGTGATCCTCTGCAGGACACGGAGGGATGGTCGGTGCAAAACTCATTGCTGCTGCATGCATGCGAGAGAAATCAGGAGCCACCCTCTGGGAAGTGCAAATATGGAGAGGGCCGCTCTGTATGTGATGCCTGATTGCGTGAAATAGAGGTGTGTGTGTGCAAGTGTTCCAAACGCTTTGGGAAGCAAAGCACAAAGTGTTTGACGGAGCAAACCTCAACTCCCAAGCTATCCTTAATCCTCTGATGGAGTGTCCTTTAACTCCCAAGCTGCCCTTGTGCCCCCAACAGCCCTCCTGCTCTCCCTTGAATGCCACTCTGCACCCCTCAAACTTCAGGCAGGCGTGAAAATGATTTTCCAGCATAAGCCAGAAATAACAAAGGAGAGATGGGTCCCATCCGTGAGCAATTTCTTCGCATGCAAAAACAAAAACAAAAACACCCAAAACCCAAACAAAAAGCCACAAGGAGGTGTGATGAGGTGCAGAGAGATGATGGGGAAAAGAGCGGGCTTGGCCTTGGGCTGCAGTTTGCATGGCAGAGATGCACCGAGCTGTCCTTGGTCAAACATGGGCCTGCCGTGGTTTCACAGGTATTTACAGGCAAAACGTGCCTGAGGCACCAATGCCAGGCATGTGGGATGCTGTGGATAGAGCTGGGGTTGAAGTGGATCTGGTGAAAGTCGCATTGCAGAGGGAGCATTCCCTTGTGCACCGTAGGGATACCCATGCTTGCTTGCTGCAGATGATGGGCATCTCTGCATGGAGCGAAAAACTGATAACAAACCTCATCCTGAGCCTGCCTGGAAGAACTGCATTAAACTCATTGATTTCACCATGATGGAGAAGTTCAGCCCTTCTCTTTTTTTCCGCCATACCTCATCCAGAATCTTCACACAGAGTCGGGAAGCCGAGAGAAACCAAGGCGTTCCTCTTGTAAGCCAGATCTCTTCATAGAGATACTATTTGTTTCTTAACGATTAATTCTGGCTCAGAAAAGCCCTGCTGAGCCTTCTCTGTACACATGAGAACAGGAGCCTCCACCCTCCAGTATTTTTAATTACTTGGAGATCTACAGGGCTGTTGATGTTATAAAGATCAGCTCAGCCTGAGAAGCCAAGGAGGAAGAAATGCAAGCGTGTCAGCCAACCTCCTGCTTTTAGGAGATTCGTTCTTTAAAAATAGAGTTGCCCTTTCCTATGTCAGAGAGTGGCTTCTGAGTCAAGAAACACTGTGGTCCCTCTGACAACGAGCTGCCCATTGGAAAGGGCTTCAAAATGGGGCCTTTCCCATCAACTGTTACCCCAAACCAACAGCATATACCCAATTATTCCTCACATGTGGAGAGCCATAAATACACACATGCAGTAAAAAGGGATGAATAAGGTTCCAAGTGCAGTTCAGCTGAATAATTTTTTTGTTCCTCTTCCCTTTCCTCTCCTTTTTGCACGGTCAAAGCCCTTATTAACCTTATCTATAAGACAGGCGCTTCCTGGGTATCTCCTATCAGATCCAAAATGCAGGCTGTTCCTGTTGGGGCTGCACCTCCATTTCCTCCACACCTAAAAGAGAGCTGCAAAACACAGACCTGGATTCTTCCTCTGCTGCTCAGCACTCTTCCAATAGTGGTTTTGCTATGGATTCCCAATGAGAAATGATTACAGCAAAAAAAAATAATAATAATCACATTCTCAACCGGTGACACCATTCTACCCTGCAAAAATGAAATTAGGCACAAATCAGATACCGGGCTGGGTTAATTTACAGCCTGCATGTTAATCTCAGAGCAATCTCACTGAAGTTCAGAGTATAATCTATGTTACATCGATATGAAATGAGTGTAGGGTCCACCTCCTTCTTTTGAACTTGATGGAATTCAGCAGCGCTGATAAAGGGCCTTTTTCTTCTGAAATCAGTCATTCCAGTTGGCTGAATAAAAACCATTATGGGGTGTGGACTTGTCTTTTTTTTTTTCCTTTCCCTTAATGAAAGGAGCATTTCATGAGCTTTGAAATAATTTTGCTGTTTCTCCCTTCCGCTCTGCCCTCTCATTGCCAGTCAGGGAAATGGAAAATGAAGGGAAAGCCAGGGAAGAGAGGAAGGAAAACTACCAAAGTTGCTTGATACAACACTTGAATATGTTTCTTTTGGATAAAAGAGCCGATCATTCCAGGAATATGGCTAATGGAGAGAGAAATACGTATTTTTAAAACCCTTCTGCAGTTCTTTCTTCTTGCAAGAAGCATTTTGGCCATCTATCTGCAAAATGCTTAATCTTTCAGATCTGTCTCTCAGTTCAGTGCACGGTTTATGGGAGGAACTGCAGAAGGAACACTTGAACCTGTGTTTCACTGAGAACGTGCAATGAAATGGGTGGTGGGAGCTCTTCCATTAGTCATGTAAGTAGGGTTCGCACGGCCTGCAGGAAAACACAACTCTTGCTGATTTTTATTTTGGGTCAGCTGCGTTCTTCTAATGTGTGCATTGCTTATTTCCAGTTGTAGATAGATGGATCTCGCACAAACCCAACATCAGCATCAAAATAAAGATAATAGGGGTCTTTTAAACCCGGTATTATCCCCATGTTTCCCCTCCCTGTTCTACTGAATACAGCAAGCCCTCGGGGGAACCCAGTTTAAGAATGCTTTATTCTAGGCGTTCATTTTAATGACGACCATAATTATTTCTGTGCATGTGTATGACCCAGTTAACAAACCCATCCTCAGCATCCCATGGTCTCTCTGACCCTGCCCGTCTCAGCAAGGAGGTAACCTCAGCTCCTGGCAACAACGAGCAAAATTATTTTTGAAACAAGCGGTCGAACTGGTTACTGCATCTTAATGAAAATGATTTTTTTTTTTTCCTGAGCATTTCTACGTATATAAACAGCCCTTCCTCCCAAACCTGGTTAGACAAGAATGTTCCTGGGTGTGGACCGCCTTGTATAATTAACTGCACAGCTGTGGCTTCTGATCCCTGGTAACGTCTGTTCCTTTCTTTCCTGCTTTCCCCCTGCCTCTACCTAGCATTATCCAGAGCTCATCTCCTCCTCCTTGCAAGAGCTCCAGGTGCGTCACTTAGGCAGCAGCTGCCCCACATTCCCCCGTCATTCCTCACTGGGACGGCCAGCAGGCAGGCACACGGCCACAGCTGCTTCCAGGGGTCGGGGGACAGCACGGGGGGACAGGACAGAGCAGAGGAGCCAAGAAACCAACCCGCCCCGGTTAGAGAATGGAAACAGGGAGCGCAGCAAGGACAAATGGCACTGCTGGGAAGCCAGAGGATGTGAAGAGTCCATCCGCCCCCAAAAAGGATGAAGAAGTGAAGAAGACGACGAATCCTGGCGGAGGCGAGAAAGAGCCAATAAAGGGCACTGGCGGTACCTCCCTGGAGACCGGACAAATCAAGAGCTCCCTCTTCTCTGGGAGTGACTGGAAGAGGCCCATCATTCAGTTTGTGGAGTCGTCCGATGAGAAGAGATCGACCTACTTCAGCATGGACTCAGCAGACTCCAAGAAGATGCCATTTGCCAGCGGACAGATAGGAGACATGAGGAGAACTCCGCTCTCCTTTGCAGACAAGGGCGACCTCAGGAAGTCCCTCTTCTCCTTGGATTCCAAAAAGAGCTTCTTGCCTAATGAAGGGGAAGGGAGGAAGCCCTTGTTCTCCAGCGGGCAGATAGGGGACATGAAGAAACCATCCCTGCCTCTGGTAGAGACGGGAGACCTGAGAAGACCCACCTTCAACAAAGTGCCTGACAGAGCAGCTGGCTCCCGGCCCAGGGTGAAGCTGGAGGATGTGCTGTGCGATTCCTGCATTGATAACAAGCAGAAGGCCGTCAAGTCGTGTTTGGTGTGCCAGGCTTCCTTCTGCGAGCTGCACCTCAAACCCCACCTGGAGGGAGCAGCTTTCCGGGACCATCAGCTCCTCGACCCCATCAGGGACTTCGAAGCAAGAAAATGCCCTGTGCATGGGAAGACCATGGAGCTGTTCTGTCAGACAGACCAGATGTGCATCTGCTACCTCTGCATGTTCCAGGAGCACAAGAACCACAGCACGGTGACGGTGGAGATCGAGAAAGCAGGAAAAGAGGTAATATAACGCTTCTCTAATTGCTTTTTTTCTCAATCGTGGAACTCAGTGTCACTCCAGGGCCTTTTTCCCCTCTATCCTATGGTCTCTCCTAAAATCATGGCTGCAATATAATCCTGCGATGCAAGGGAGGTGGTTGGGAAGGGTTTAGTGGAGGACTGATGTTGCCAAGGCTCTGCTTGTGTTGAGACTGTCTACAGACAGCTTCTTATAGAAGCACATCCGTGGTGTGGTGCAGCAGACTGTGTTTGGTTGGGCACAGAACCCAACCTGATCACAGCACCGGCTTTCAGCAGGAGCTGAACTAAAGCCCCATATGCTCAGTTTTCAAGTTGTCTTTGTACAATGCTGCAAAGTTCAGGACCTCCTGAACATGGGCACACAGATGAGTGCTGCTCAAGGTTGTGGTTACAACAGAAAACTGTGATCTCAGCTCCCTGGTGTGAGCTTCTGCCTTCTTGTTTGTCTTTTCTGTTGTGGAGATAATGATGTTGAGCCCCACCTGTGGGAAAAAGTCTTTTGAAGCTTAGATGAAGAAAAAAAAAACTTAGTGCAAACACAGAACGCTTAATTTTTCCCTGAAGTGTTACTGCAGTAGTCTCAGAAGATGGACATCTAAAGAGATGGGACTGGCATGTGAACCAGTGCTCTCTCTAATGAAAGTCTTCTGCCTTTGTTTGCCTGAATTCTCATTCTGTTTGCTTTCTGGGTGGATACGCAATTATCCCACTTGCTCCAGTGAATGTCAGGGTCCCATCACATTCAGCCCTGTAAAAACATACCTCAGGCTGGAGGCCAGCCTCCAGACAAGGCAGGAGAGAGATGACAGAAAGGAGACCCATAAAGCGGTCACATAAAACCATTTGCTTAGAATTACAGCCAGCCCATGGCAGGAGCTGGAAGGGCACCCAGACCTGCTGGATCCCAGCCTTAATCACAGCCCAAGAGCTCTGATGTGGTGAACAGGCACGTACAAGTTCCCGCTGTTGGAAATTCTTGAGTTACACGTAATCCAGAAGAACAATTTGCAGTGCTAAGAAGGTTTCACTCATAATGCTGGAGGAACATCTTCTTTAGAGCTTCTCTGTCGTTCCTTGCACAGTTTTTGGTATTCTCTTGCAATGCCATCTTCACCTTGCAGCCTGACTGGAACCAGACAAAGCTTCTCTCATGTCTCAGACGGTCTCTCAAAGAAATTCCTGCAGGGATTGCTATCTGCTGTTTGTTTCATGATTGCTTGGTCTTGTGTTTTGATGTTGGCTCTTAAAGATTACACAGTGTATGCCTAACCTTCATAAACCCGCGTCAGGTTGTCCAATTCCTCTCAGCCATTTCCATTGAGAAAGCTCCCTTGAAGAACCAAAGCCGGCCAAAGCTTCTCCCTATATTTGGATGAATCTACAACACCTTGCTTGTACATAAACAAGCAGATTTGGGTGGAGGAATCTTCACCTAGGATTTAAATGGTGTTTGATTTATCTCCCAGAGCGTTCGTGCTGTTCTGGTAAGGTCTGTGCTTGCCCTGTGCTGATTCTGCTGCTGCTAAGCCTGGAGGATTTAGGGCTTTATCAGTGAATCACACACATGTGCAAGTTTCTCCTGACAAGGAGTCTTGATCGTGTTGTAACTTGAGGGAGTATTCATTCAGACAAAAACAATTAACAGGATAGCTGTTGCTTATAAATGTTTATTCCTAGCCCTGATCCATTCTCCATTGGCGGAGCCTTAGCAGGAACCACAGGGAGGGATGAGCACTGCCAGGTCCCTTGTGTGCACCACCTCTTCTTTTCAAGTCTTGCAAATCAACTGAGCTGGAACATGACCACAAACTGGTGGAGTGGCAAAGTGTGCCTGGTGCTGCTGGCCTCTGTAGAAAGAGTGAGCAAAAACCCCACACTGGGGCAACCCCATCCACACCAGGTCAACCCCAACCCCATCCCTGCTGCCATGGCATCACCTGGCGCTCAACAGCCACAGGGTAGCTGTTATGCAGTAAGGTGTGTTATGCTCCTGTTCCTTCCATACTGTAGAATGAATGCAGTTTACAGCCCCTTCCATGAGTTTCTCCCCTCTATAGGCCTGGAGGTGGGAAAGCTGATGCATTGTGCTGGTGGGAAACAGAGGGCCAGTTGAAGAGCCTTCCACGGAATGAGGTAACTGCTGCATCTTGCAGACAGTGAGCTTAAGAGAAGAGGAATGCAAGCAAGGCAGTATGCAGACGCCTATTGGTTAGGGCATTTAGGGAAGCAGTGGGAAGCTTGGGATTTCTGCGAGGCAAAGGGAGAGCACAGCAGCATCTGCCGTGTCACAGAACCAGGCTGGGAGCCCCTCATCCCCTTCGTGCTGTGTTGCACAGGAGGTCAGACAGAGACAACTTGCAGTGGGAGATGGAGGTATTTTTTCTAAGTTTCCACCCATTGGTATTTGCCTGTTGTACCCCAGCTCCACTTTGCATGAATTTCCTGCTACAGATTTAAAGCAAAACTAACACCTCCACCAGAACCAGCACAAGAAACAGCCAATAAAAAAGTGTGTAATAACCACACCACTGAAAAGAGAGAGCTGTCAATTGCAGTCTGGACGCTCACATAAACCCCTCTGGTCAGCTTGATTCATCAGCAGCACCAGACCCCCCCCCCCTTTCAGACAGTCCTTCATTTTGAAAGGGGATCCTTCATCCCAAACCTGTTTTACAGGCCCATTCTCAGAATGAGACGACTTCACAGATGCCTGCCAGCCACCGAGCTGCAAATAACTCAGCATTAAGATCCATCACAGCCTCAGTGCTCAGCACGTCGGGTCAGATCTAGCAAAAAAAACGCTTTGGGTTTTTTTTTTTTCTTCTTTTTTTCCCTTTCATTCTTTAGCTTTAGAGAAAAGTTCCCACCTCACAGCAGGTTTAAAGGTTCTGCAGAGAAAAGCTGTGCAGGAATGGGAGCTGGGCGTTCTGCTTGCTTCTAAAAGCAGAGATTTCACAGAGGATGGAGAGCCTTTGAAGTCAGCCATCCTCAGAGAGGATCCAGAGGGGCTTCCATCTGGGCCCCTCTGTATTGTTCTGGTTGAATACACAGCAAAAAAAAAAAAAAAGAGCATATTGATATGCCAGAGGAGAGTTTTTGGCTTTTCCCACTGATGCGAGGGCATGGTGGAGCCTGGGGCCTTACCTGCACTCCTTGTGGCCACTGTGCAGGCACATGGATGCTCCTTCCACAGGAACAGCACGGCTACCCATACACCGTTCCTTCTGGCTGGAAGGCAGACAAGCAAACCTGCTGAAAGCTGTGATTTAGAGCAGCTTTGCTCATTTGTCTGCATTTTGCAATGTTCCTCTACAGTGAGGGAGTACGCACCAGCTCATGGGTGAGGAACCCTCCATCTCTTTCAAACACAGCCTTTAATGGCCTCAGCTATGGCACTGACCAGAGACATTAGTTGCAGGATGTTGGCAGTCTGCAGAAACTGCAGCCCACTGCCACCTGCTGCTGCTTACCAAAAGCTTAGACTGAAAAACCTAATGGCAAAAGCAGTAGAAATCATCTCCAGCAATGCGCTGATATCTCAGCTGTGCCACCTCCTGTATAAGCCCTATGCTGGGACAGCTCGTTTCAGCTCTTCTTTTCCCACTTCATTATTGCATTTGGTTGTTGCTGACGGATAATTACCATAGCTCTCCCAGGCTGGTGACACAGGGGTGTTTCCTGATTCAGGGACTGGGTTCCCAGAGCATTAAGACATGACGATGCTTGTATTGCTGCCTTGCAAAAACGAGTTGCGTCATGATGCAAGAGTCATAATCTCACATTGCCAGGTCCTTCAGCACAAGGGCTGGGTTCACTTGTGGATGTTTAGATGTACACTCTGAACTTTCACTTAGGCCTCTAGACTGTCCTAATTAATTTAGGTGGTAACAGGCGATCTGCTGTCCGCTCAGACTCTCGCTGCCAGCATTTCCCATAGTCAAACCTAACGCTCTAAACAAGTGTGTCCCACATTTTTGACCACTGTCATCATTTCTGCAGAGCAGGGACCCTTCCAACAATGGGTACAGCCCCTATGCAATCTCCTTTTAATGTCTTCTTTTTTGGTACAAACAGTTCTAGTGGTTGTGCTGCCATGCAACGAAGACACTCTCTTTGCTGCTCTCCATACCAGTGTTTCCTTTGCCCTCATTAGAGGAGTTTTAACCCAAGCTGAACCTGGATGACTGTGATATTTGCATTCCAGCTATTGGAATGACCTCTGTAATTTCCATTTGCAAATCGTAATTCTTACTCTAAATTGTAGTGTGGGGTTGCTCTTAAGCAGTTGTTAGTTCCATCCCAGCGGCACCCAAACTACCTTTCTGCATGAAGGGATCTTTCAGCTCCAACAAGCTGCAAAGAGCTAGCTACCACTTTTGAGCCAGTAATAGTTTTCTAAGTTCCTTTGAGACCTATCTTAATTAAAAAGCACCATGTAAGTATCATGTTGTTATCACCACCTTCCAGCCAGCATCTGGAAAATTCTCCTGTAACCTTTCCTTTCAAATTTGTTGTGATTACAAAGCTTCTGTGGCTGTGAAACATCAGCCCTTCTGAAAAGAAAGCTCCACGTTCTTGTCATGAAAATGTCCAGATAGTTAGGGATGAAGAGGGGCACACTTCCCACTGCTCAGGAGGTCCTCTTTTGCAAAAAGTCAACGTCATTTGGATGTAGCTTATGGCTCAAGGAAAGATCTGGCATTAGATTGCACTTTTTTTTTTTCAGATTGATTGCTGGAGTGTGCATAGAAATGGGCAAAAACATGCATTCCTTCAAGTTACTGTCTCAAAAATGTGAAAAGCATAGAACCAAACTCACACCTTTACTTTCTTGATCAGCAGAAGAGCAAATTGTCCTGATATCCTGATATACACATCTCCCTTAGGAACCTGTACTGCAAAACCCTTCTGTGTCTGCTCTCAGCCCTTGTAGAACATGAGCTTCAGCTGATGGCTGCTCTCAGTTGGGGCTGCCAGGGTGTATAGATGCTCTTTAGAGGGGCAATTGTCTCCTAACTCAAGAAGGACAATTACACTGATGGTAAAGGATAAAGGATGCTGCTCTTCTGGCCCAGAGATGTCTTTGAGTACATTTGCCTTTTTTGTTTGCCCTTTCTTCTTCTTTTTTTTCAATAGGGCAATAAAACAACAATCAAATTGTTTTCCTTCTATTAAATAGAGGTTTTCTAAATTGGAACAGCAAGAGTCAATGGCTCTCAAATGCTGCTGTGCTTGATTCAGGCTCAAGAGGATGTTCAGACACGGCAGCAACTGGCACCAAGACAAGAGCCTCCACGGGCAGATTTCCCTGCTCTGAGCTAGCTGGCAGTTTGTTGCCTTCTTGCTCTTCATGCTGTGATGAACTTTTGCTGCTCTTTTCAACTCCCACCCCCAAAGCCAACAATGATCAGGAGAGAAGAGCTGGGTTTGCAGGCTAAGTTATGATCCTGGCTTGGTGGCAGTGCAACCTTACTGTGTTAGCTGCTGAGTTCCCCCAGTCCTTACTTCCCTTACAACACTGTTGGCTTAAATATGAGTCCTTTGGGGTGATGCACACTCGCTGAAGGATTCCACACCTACAGTGGGTTTTCAGAGGCAGCGTTGTGCCATAGCACAGCTGAGCAGCACAGATCATTGCTGCTGACTGTGCCATTCCTCAAGAGCTCTGGGAACGTGTGTGCCACCACCAGATTGCCTGCAGTTATAGCTGTGCTGTGACCAACCTGCGCACACATGAAACGCAGAAAGATCCTGAGACACGTAAACAAAGGCTTTGTCATGATCTGTGGGGCAGGGAGGTGGTGAGCAGCAGGTGAGCTAACGGGGCAGTGCTCAGCAGCCGGGTCCAGCATGGCCCAGGGATGTCCCAGCAGTGCCCAGCCCTCTATGGTCTCCAGCTCTCCACCTTGTGTGCAGCTATCTGCTCTGCACTTTGCTAGGAAGCCAGTGCAAAACAAAATGCAAATGGCTCCCAGGGAAGGTGCTGATCTAAGCCAAGCATGGTTGGCTACGCCTCCTCCCCTCTTCCTTTTGTTATTTTTTTTTTTTTTGTACTTTTTTTTTTTTTTTTCCAAGCATTCCCCAGCTTCATCATAACATGAAAGCTCTCAATTCAGAGCAAATTAATCCACAATCCTGTCTAAACAGAATTCCTGCCGGAGGCACCGTCCTCTTTGTTGCAACACTCGTCAAACGTCATTCCGTAATTACATGAAAACTGTTATTGCTGCAGAGGCACACCCTGGGATGGGCCCCGTGCTGCATACACAGCTGAATTTTGAAACAGGACTCGTCCCCCCCTCCAGCTAATGACTCTAATGTGATTAAAAGCAGCACCATGACGGTAGCCTGGTAGGTGGGTGCTTCTGCTGCTGTCTTTGCTGAGGAAGCTGAATCTCTTGCCCCAGCCAGCAGCTCTGGCACCTTGTCCCCTGTCAGCACATCGTCTCCATCTCAAGCAGTGCCAGCAGCCCATGCTGCCTGGCTGCTGCTGCTCGGGGCCAAATGCAGCAGAGGAAGCACAGCGCTCCTCCAGGGACACCATGCAGCCCTTGCTTATGGGTCTCCCCTCTTCCTGCAGGCTGAACTCTCGCTGCAGAAGGAGCAACTGCAGCTGAAGATCATCGAGGTGGAAGATGAAGTGGATAAGTGGCAGAAGGAGAGGGACCGTATCAAGGTGCGTGGGGGATATTCACTGTTCCATCTCCCCTATGCTTGTCTCTTTCTGTTCCAGTCTCTCACATCACTCTTTCTTCCCTCAATTTTCCTGGCATATCCAGCTCTTACTCACTCCATTCCTTACCTAGCCTCTACCTCATCACTCTCCAACATGCGTTCACACCACATCTTGGCAACAACAACTCCTACTGAAGTCATTTTGCAACACATCCTGCAGGAGACAAGAGGAGCCTGCACAGCCCTGTTATGAAATGGCTCGGGACACCTACCTGCTTTTGTTTCCTATCATCTGTGATGGTTCTGCCATCACTAACAGCCAGGCCCATTTGGAAACAAAAGCATTCTGCCCTTCTCCTGCTGGTCCACTTAGAAAATCAACTCCAGAAGCCCTCTGGATTGCCCATCTCCATCCCTGGAGGTGCTTCAGGCCACACTGGATGGGATCCTGGGCAACCTGCTGGTCGGCAGCCTTGTCCATAGCAGGGGATTGGAACTAGATGATTTTTGAGGTCCCCCAGACCAACCGTTCTATGATTCTAAGGCAACCAGGTGCAGCTACACAAACGTGTGTCTTGTTTATAATGGAACAGCTCATTTCCACACTGATAGAAGTCTCCTTTATAGTCCTTTCACCACACAAGGGTTAGAACATAGTAAAGGTGCTTTTCTTTTTTTTTTTTTTTAATTTACACCCTAACTGAACAGAGCAGTGAAAACACTATTTGAAAACACCCCAGAGAATTTGCATAATATTAATAAGCAAAGCCATTCTTCTCCCTTTTATGTGGTGCACGCACACTGACTTGCCAGTTCTGCTTTTTGTCTCCTCTATTATTATTATTATTACCACTACTATTACTATTATTGGAAATGTGACCTAGAAATTTTAACTCTGAATATAGTTCTATCCATAGTCATTCTGAGGAATATTTCAGAGAGATGTAGAGAGGCTGATGGAAAGTGTTTCAGCAGCTTTCATCTGCTGAAACGGAGTGAATTTGGTCCTTAAATTCTGGAGGAGCCAGAGTTATGATTTAGAAAGTTAGACTGTGTTTTTAAATATCAGGAGTGCAGCTCATGAATTGAAGAGATACTATTGTAATGAGGAAGACAGCGTGCACCACATGTTATCTATATACACACTTACTGCAAGAATTAATATTACTTATCTTAGCATAGCTTTCTGGTGCTAGAGAATTGCATACCTAAAATCTCCATGGTCGTGGTCCCAGTGCTGAGAATCATAGAATCATGAAGGCTGGAAAAAATCTTTAAGATCATCTGTTCAACCATCCACCTACCACTAATATTGCCCACTCAACCGTGTCCTTCATTACTACATCTACCCCTTCCTTGAACACCTCCAGGGCAGTGAACCCACCACCTCCCTGGGCATCCTGTGCCAGTGCCAGACAACTCTTTCTGACAACAAATTCTTCCTAATATCCAATCTGAACCTTCCCCAGTGCAACTTGAGGCCATTCCCTCCTGTCCCATCGAGTGCTTGGACACAACCCCACCTACACCCCATGTTAGCAAGTGACTCCACGCGAGAGTTCATCTTTTGTTTCTCACCCTCTCTTGTGTCTTTTCTGCTGCCTTCCTTCTCCCCTTTGCCCCCACAGAACTACACCACCAATGAGAAAGCAACAGTAGACCAGCATTTCAAGGAGCTGATCCGGGACCTGGAGAGGCAGAGGGATGAAGTGAAGGCTGCCCTGGATCAGAGGGAAAAGATTGCCTCGGAGAACGTGAAAGAGATTGTGGATGAGCTGGAAGAGAGGGCAAAGCTGCTGCGGGAGGACAAGGAGAACAGGGAGCAGATCCATCAGATCAGTGACTCCGTGCTCTTCCTCCAGGTCAGAAAGACCTCATTTGCTTTTCCTTTTCTCAGATAGCATAGGAAGCACTAGTCTTTTCCAGTTCATTGCACATGTACGTGAGGAACTGGCCCTGGCATTTCAAGCTGTGTCTGCTCCTGTGAAGCATGAACTTCAGCATGCCAACGCCTCATATTTCTTTCCTTTTCCTCCTTTTTTGGTGGCTACAGCTCTCAGCCAAAGCATCTGACTGCCTCCCATCCATCTCCACTACTCTCCCTCCCTCTCTGTGTTATTTGGAGCCTAACGTAGACAGTTTCTCGGGACCTCTCCTTATATTCCTCAATAACCTCTCTCCTCCTCAATTTGGCAGGAGTTTGGGGCTTTGATGCGGAATTATGTCCCCCCTCCCTCCCTCCCGACGTACAGCGTGCTGCTCGAAGGGGAGAGCATGAGCCCCTCCATGGGGCTGCTCCGTGATGACCTCCTCAACGTCTGCATGAGGCACGTGGAGAAAATCTGCAAGGCAGACCTTGGCCGCAACTTCATTGAGAGGAACCACATTGAGAATGGTAAAGTAACCCAGAGCTGCCCCATCCTTGGGCAGAGCCCGGCTCGGGAGCTCACTGGGTGACAGAGAGGAGGCAGGATTATAAGAAAAACACTGGCAGAAGTAGGAACGTGGCCACCCCAGGATGGCAATTCAGATATCCTGCCATCAGCCTCATTTGTCCTGCTCGGTTAGTGCGCTAGTGCTGCTGTGACATGCTATTTTACAGCAGCTGCTTTCAGCCTGGAACATGAAATATCCCGAAATCACCTGTCACTGAAAATCTAATAACAGGTTTTCTGGGTAAAAAAAGGTCTTTGTTTTGGTGTTCGGGTCAAACTAATCTTGGAAGAGGCATCGCTCCCTGACCCTGCCTCTGCAGGTCCCACCAAGCAGAGCTGTGCTTCCTCAGCTCCCGGCTCAGGGAATGCAGAGCACACGGGTTCCTGCAGTGATTAAGGATGAGCAATCTTTCTTATGTAAATAGCGAGGGCATGGCCAATACCACAGCAATGCAAGGAATCTTCTAAGGCTTTGAACCCACTTTCTTTCAGTCTCTTCCCATCAGTTCTGCAGAGGACTTGTGTTGCATAAAGCTCGTTTGTGAGACTGCACACCATAACCATGTTTCACTTCCAAGCTGTCCCACAAACAGCCTTTGTGACCTTGGGCACGGTACTTAATCCCATTACATGACCTCTTGCACTAAGAATAGTAGGGATGGGAGTAAATCCTTATCTTGCCAGGCTGCAAGGAAGGTCTAATTTATGATTGTGGGACCTCAGATAGCAGAGCAATAAAGGTCAACAACTGGAAAGGTAATCTGAGGGTAAACTGATGTCCAAGAGAAGTGACTCAAAAAGCTGCAGGAATAGACTTCAAGCCCATTTCATACAACAGAAGATCACTGCAACATGCATCTGCAAGAACACTGCTATTTCATTCAGATTCACAGTACTCATCAGGCATTCCTCTCATATTAACACAGCACCTTTTTCTGGACAGCACTCAGATAAATCTCTCCAACTTCAAGAAAAGACAGATGCACGTTATGAGATGAGATGATAAAAGAGGAGGGGAGGAAACAAAACAAAAAGAAAAAGCAAATAGAAGCACATAAGTCAGACCAACATGGGACTTGTTACTGGAGAACAAACAGTGTCTCTCAGAGGCTGACGTTTGTGAATCAGCCTGACATTCACAATTTAGAGCAGTAAGAACAAAGGCGACATGGAACCAGAGTGAATTTGGATGTGTAATGAGCATCACTGTGATCATCAAGTGACAGCATGCTGCCTTCCTTCGTTAGGAAGAGAAAGAGCAAGTCTTGGCCCCAAGGAGCCTGCATGGCAAACAGTTAATTGATGTCTTTCTAACACCACCATTCTCCATTGGACATGAATGAGATGCACAAAATGCTCTGGTTCAGAGCACCAACATCTCAGAAAAGTCAGGAACCATGTTCAAAGTGCTGAGCATGGAGATAGATTTTATTTAAGCTCCCCCATACCTTCAAGCAGGACTAGAAACTGAATATTACTTGTCTTCTAATATTCACCACTGAATCATAGAATCACTAAGGTTGGAAAAGACCAGTAAGATCATACAGTCCAACCATCAACCCATCACTGCAGCACCTCGTGTGCTAAGTTCTGCTGGGAAATCTGGCTGTAATGCAAGTCAGGTAGATGGAAGACAGCTCAGATTCCAAAATCATTTTTGTACACTTTTGGACTTCTGTCGAATCTCCAAACCTTGGATGGCACAGAGCCATAGGGGTTCTGGCTGCCAGCTGCTCACAGCACTGTGAAGGTTAGATGAGTAGCACAACAGTAGGCTGCAATTAAGGAAGTAACCTCCAGAGTTAGGAGTCTCTTTTGCCAATTCTGAAGCCAGTGCATTTTCTTGTCCGTTTGCACAACCCAACCATACGCACATGTTCCCGATCAGCTGCTCACTTTCAGTTAGGTTCCCCTCCATGCTACTGATGTCAGAACCCTCAAAGGTACTCGAAACCCATGGGATTCGAGTGCCAAAGCATTTCTGAGCAGGGCAACACTCCACCAGTGCCAGAAATCTGGGCACTTTTGGGAACTGTACAGGGATGTAATGGACACAGCTTGCAGCCTGCCTAATGAGGAGAGCAGTGGCATCCACTCAGCTGGGAAACGTTATTTAAGGTGAATCTCAGAAACTTCAGAGCTCTCCATTTCTCAAACTGCAGTTACACTTGAAAGAGGACAGTGCTCTGCATCGAGTGACTGCAAGGAAATAACTCCACAATTACTTAATGGATTTAATTAACTCACACTCCCCCTGAGTCACTGCAACAAATTCATTTGCAACCAGCTTGATCTTCCAGCGTAAGAAACTTCCCATGAAGAAATATTGTATTAATGGAATGAAGTCTGCTTAATAGCAGACTCCAAAGGGAATCCACTTTCTTTTAGTTGTCATAACAGGTACCTACTTAGCAGTGTGGCAAGGAGGAAAACAGTCAGAGAGCGCCCAGGGATTTTGAATAACACAAAAGTAAATCAGAGAAATAGCACAAAAGTTTGTTCAGTAACTTAAGAATCAAACTGTGGAACTATCACAATATGGGAATCAAACCTTCATCCTTCCAGAGAACCATAGATTTAGAGCAGAATTAAGGCCTTTATGTATGTATATAATTTTCTGAGCGGATAGGACACCATTTCCCATGGATCATTCCCTGAGAATGGAATCAGGCTGTGCCAAAGGGAAGGGCTGTCCCACTTTGAATGAAGCTTGAACCAGAAGGCAGGGAAGCTAGAGCTCTTTGTAACTCGGGTTTGGCACCTCAAAAATGGCAGAAACCAACCCATGGAGCCTTCCCAACCCTCACATTTCTTTGGGCTTTGCAATAGCTGCAGGTCCAGACCCTCTGGTCGTGCTCCAGCTCTGTGTGCAGGTTAACCCAAACCATTGCTTTTGAAGTGGGATCCATTTTTAGCCACACAGCAGCAATTCAGCAAGAAAATTCCTCAACCCCAAAGTCTCCCCTTGGATGCTCAGGAGAAAGCCCAGCTCTGCTGGGCAGCTTTCCTCACCTGTTCATGTTTCAGCTGTGCTAAACCTCTGCCATCTCAGGCTGAACCTCAGCACTGCTCAGACCCAAAAGTCCCATGGAAGAATTAGAAAAATAGAACAACTTGCTTTCAATGGGCACAAACACCTCCCTCCCCACGCTCAAGGCAGCAGTTCCAACCTGCTGCCCCTTCCCTTTGTCCTTGGCCAGGTTGGATGAGGCCCTGGGCAGCCTGATCTGGTGGGTGGCAACTTGCCCGTGGCAGGGAGGTTGGAGCTCAATGGTCTTCAAGGTCCCTTCCAACCCAACCATTCTATGATTATGTGACTCTGTTCCATCTGTGGGACCCCACTGATGCCTGCTCTGCTCCTCCAGGTGACCACCGATACATGATGAACAACTATGAGTGGAACCAGCCCGACAACTTGAAGAGATTTTCCATGTTCCTGTCTCCCAAAGGTAAGGCAGCCCAGCACCCTTCTTCCAAACACAGCACAGGAAAGGAACTCCACTCATGATTTGTCTTCAGATTTGCTTTCCTGCACATACTTCAGTGTTATCCAAGGTCCTTCCCCCTGCATTTATGTTGGGTCTTCTCTCCATCCTACAAAGATTGGAGAAGTTTTTTCCTTTCCATCCCAAACAAGGCAACAAAAGCTCTTGGCTACATGGAGGAGAACTGGAGCAACTGAGCTCTTCCAAGAGGGGTGTTTGTGACACAAGGGGAGTTTTATCAGGTTGAAGTAAGCGTTATCCTCCACCAGAAGCTTACCCCTCTGTGCTATCAAATGTGAAAGCTACACCAAGGCTTCATTTGCATTAAGATTTTACTTTCACCAGAAAACATGTTTTTTCCCTGCAGGGAAAGGATGCAAGAAGTGAGGAATGTGTCCTAAAAAAGCAGATTGGGGTTCTTTTCTGAGCTCTTACTCTGTCAACAAGAGCCCTGCTGATCTGCCTATGTCCCCATTGCTACACGAACACTATGGGATGAGTGAATGACTGTTTTCAACGCATTCAGTTGTAAAATGGCAGCTGCCTATTTCTAAATCAGGACCAGAGAAGCGCAGAGCGACAGGGCCTTGGGCAGAGCAGCGCCTGTAGAGACAGCAACACAGAAAGGACAGGGCAGAATAACTAACCAAATTCCCTCTGTTCCTTAGGGAGCAGATCCCTGGCTGGCTTTGCCAGCTGTTTGCAGCTGCTGCTCTGCCAAGGCAGATGGTGGTGGGGCACAGGGCCATGCCTGCAATTAGCCACGCTGCTGCCCTGAAGGCACATGTGTGCCATATTGCTGCTCTGTCTGTAGGGCTGCGTGGGAACAGCCCAGCTCCCAACACTGAGCCCTTTGTCTCAATGTCCCCTTTGCCTTTTCCTCTGTTACCAACCCACATGGGCAACGGGATGCTGCTGGGTGCAGATCCCACTCAGGCATCAGCCTTTAGCAGGACTGCACCCTGCTGGCCCTCTGAGTTTGGGGACATCCAAGTTTGAGGGCATTTTGCAAGCAGAGGGTTCAATTCACAGGGAGGCTGTCTGCAAAAACTGCCCACAGGGCTGCAAAGCTGCTGTTCTGCACCAGTTCTGCCAGTGCTGGGGAGAGACCAGTCTGAGACCTGCATCCTGCACCACTTTCAACCTTAAGGGATGGCTGAAAATGAGTTCTCCATTATTCAGACTGAGTCCACCCAAAATGCAGGGCTTTGGGTTCAGGTGAAAATGGCCTAAAATGAATTTGAAGGGAGTGGAGGGTGAGGAGATGCTGTTCTGCATCCTGACCTCCTGAAGAACCCACCACAACAAAGGAGAAACCAGCTGCTGGATTTAGAGGTCACGATTTAGTGCTGTTTACTGGAGCCAGAGAGGATGCTTGCTGGATGCAGTCAGCACACCGTGTCCCATTGCTTTCTGCAACGGGCTTTTGAATACACAAACACTGTGGGATCATTTGTTTCACCTGCACACTTCCACTGTCCTGAGAGCCCACACGTGTTGCTTCCCAAAGCTGCTCGTTCTGTGTTAGCTTCCAATCTGGTTCCTTCAACCAAAGAACTAAACACGTGGCAGCACAAAGTCCCTGCCGAAATGGGGACTGAGCAGCACTGCATTCTCCACCAGAGAGAGGCCACAAGATCCCTTATGGGAACAGTGATAGAAGGGAACCAGCTGCTGCAACCACACCAATGGGGACTTTGGGAACAGAATGAGTCAGTAGGCAAAACAGGAGACATGACCCACTTAAGCTTGCATGCTGGCTAGCAAAGGATTATCTGATGAATAATGCACCATAGCCGTAATCATTTAGCTCTCCAGAGCCTTCTGTGCTCTTGCAGTGTGTCATGTGGAAGTCCAGCACTGCTTCCGATTGCATCTTTTCTAAAGAATTCCATAAAATGGAAGAAAAATCGAATAAAAGACGTGCCCTCCACCCTTCGTGTTGCATAACATGCAGAGAACCCTTAAATTTCTCTTGACAGTTTTGCAACACACCCTATTTCTTGATAGGTTGGGACACTGCAAATTCTGCCTTAGGTCACAGCAGCAAGTCTGCTTGCTGCAGTGAGGAATGTTACCCATGTGGTGCTCCGTGCTAGTGCTCAAAAACTGCTTGGACTTGAACTGACCCCTGTTTTTAAGCCCTGCTTGCACTGAAGGAGCCTTCCAGTGCTCTTTTCCCTTAAAGACAGTATCGCAGAGCATCCATCTGCAGGGGTGACATAATGAGGCAGAGGGGAGACATAAAAGGCTTCAAATACTGCCTAAAAGATGGGGGAACAAAGTGTTCTGCTGCTCAGCGCTCCTTTCTGTCCTCTTCCACCGGGCTTTTTTTTTTAACTCCTGACATTGCAAAGAGTTTGGCCAAAGCCGGAAGAAAGTTGGAAAGATCACCTTGTGCCTTTGCTGGTCTTTGAATCAGAGGAAGGGAGAGGCAACTGCTGCAATACAAGCAGTGCTGAAATAGAAAAGCAGACCACAGGATGGCAGCAAAACAGCTCAAAGCATTCATCGCTTTGTGTTCTTCGGGGAGAGCCATGGCTCACACAGGGGTACAACAGCACAAGGCTGCATCCCAGCGTGAAGTCCTAGCAAAACCCTGTCCAGGTGGCAGGGCAAGAGACGTTCCTCTGCTCGTGTCTCTCGTGCCCTAAATGCAAGCCTCCGCCTGCAGGTCTCTTTGCAAAACAGCTACGTTTAGCAGGCAAACTGCAGCTGGCAACTGAATGCAGCTGAAGACAGCTGTGCAGCAATGAGAGAGTTTTGCTCGCTAAGTGATGTCCCACCAACCCCCCTGGGACACAGAGCAAAAAGATCAGACTTCCCTCTCCGCACCACATTTCTGGTCTGGGGTTGCCTCCAGAATGGTGGGGACTGTTTCATAGAGCAGTGCCACGCACAGCCCTTAGAGCCAGCTCACCAGAAGCCGATTGCTGAACTGGATGCTCTTGTTTTACAGCCAGTTTCAACCCACGGTCATGGGAATTTTCCTCCTTCCAAGCGACTGAGGAAACACTTGGTATGGGTAAATCTGCCTTCAGTTTGAAAGGATCTAACACCCGTGCCACAGCTTTCCAGCTGTCTAACTGACCTGTCCTGCTTCCCCTCTCGGCTGTCCTGTCCCTGTCTCACAGAACCAGCTCTTATCTGGGTTATCAGCTGTGGCTGCATACACCCAAACGTGAGCTGGCGCTGCTCTAGGGCTGTGTGTATAGGAGGGAAGGGCCTCCCTGGTCCTCACTGCTCAGACAGTGAGAAGAAGATGGAAAACAGACAGGTGCCAGTTTGTAAAGACCCTGAGATACCCAACCAACTGCCAAAGACCCTGAGACATCCAACCAACCGCCAAAGACCCTGAAATACCCAACCAACTTCCAAAGACCCTGAGATAACAAACAAACTGCTTCCACCAACTTGTCCGAGGCGAGCTGCAGGGGCTGGGGCAGGGCCAGGATCTGGCTCAGTTCACCCCAACCCTGACACAGAAGCATGAAGCTGCTCTCCTCCCTCTCCTATACACCTCTTCCTTACCACTTCAGTTCTCGGCATCGTGGCCTGCCCAGCGTTCACTGCCTGTACAGCACCCAGCGTGATGGGGAGGGGACTTTGTGGTGGCATGGGGAGAACCAGCAGCAACAAAGCCTTCCTTTCTCCCACCTATCCCTGCTCCCTCTGCCTGTTCCTGCTCACAGGACCTTCCATTTCCCCAAGCACTGCAGCCTCCTGCCCAGGGAGCCCTGGGCACCTGCACTCACTGCCTGTGCTGCAGACAAGGCTGGCTCTATCTTATCGCTCCTCTCTCACAATCGTTTTGGCAGCCAGGAGGGGAAGCCTTGCTTTAATTTCACTGGGCTTTGAGTAAGGCTTCAATAGCTCTGAGGCAAAGGAGCTTTGGTTGCCGTGTTGTTTTGCCATGTTATCCCAGTGTCTGGAGATACCATTTACCTGCAAGGATGCTGCTCTTCGGTCACACCTGCATTCTGGGTCTCACCAGAAAGTTTCTTCCCTCACTGGCACCTCCACACTCACACACTGTGCACCGGGATCCCACCACTGGCTGCTCTCACTTAGGGAAAAGGGACGCAGCCACTGGTCCCCATTTTCCCTAAGCCATTTGGAGGCAGTTTTCACAGGGTGTGTGTTGAAATGCTTAGGTTCCCCCCTTGCCGCACGCAGCCCCCCGGAGTAACTCAACCTCTTCTATCTTCCAGTAGGCAATGGCACTAAGCTGCCTTTTCAGTTCTCCTCGGTGGGACAGAATCCGCCCGGTGACTTCAGCAAACAGTCTGATGGGAGCCTCTTCACTAAGACCGGTACTGGGCACTTAGGTGTTGCCCTCCTCCCTCCCTTCTGCCCCTTTTTTTAGGCAATAAGATATTTCATCCTGTTCTTGCTCCCGCCAGGAGGCCTGGAACAGCCCCACACCCGAAGATGAGAATTTGAGATGCTTTTAGGTGCTCGGAGACCGCAGGAGACGACATTCCCTTTACCCCTCTAGCTTTATCACTATTTCAAAACAGCTATTATCCTAAAAGAGTAATAGCCACCGAGCACAACCTTTAATAAAGCGATGCACTTAGCTGCCAGGTCTCTTTTATCTGAACCGGCATTCCCCACTCGCTGCCTCGTCATCCTCTTTTCACCACCAACCAGTTCAAGGGCACCCAAGGTTGAACCCAAGGGCACCAGCACCTGCCGAGCGCAGTCAGGTTGGATTAATTTGCAACTGGGAGATGGTGGGGAAAGCCCATTGCCTGGCAGCTCTGACACTGGTGGTGATTCAGCAGGGCTGCTATTATTTCTGAATCAGAACTGAGCTGGTGCAGTAGAAGGAGGTTAGGGCTTATCGCATTGCCAGAGGTGCTGTCATTAATTTCTGACATGAAACCCAGGCCTCGGCTCTTTGTGCTAATTAAATAGCCTACAGTGTTCTTTGCAAGAGTCAGAATGCTTAGTTCAGGCCTTGGCCTAAATTTAATTGGACCGATCGCATTCTGCCTCCCTGCATTCCCCAGACATTTTAATTAGACAGACCTCCTGCACTCCCTTCTCCTAACCAACAGGGTGGTGGGATAGGTGTCTGTCCGATGGCTGCTGTGTCCCACCCCCAGAAGTGGCTGCATTTCAGTGTCAAGCAGTGCAATACTAATTACGTGGCACTTCCAGTCCTGCTGCTCATCCCGGTGCTTGCAAGGAGAGATGGGGATGGTGCCAGGGGCTGACCTGTAACAGGCTCTTTTATGTTGTCACAGCTTATCCCTCAATAGTGAGACATCAGTCTGCAAAAGTGACGCCACAGACATGGAAATCCTCCAAGCAATCTGTATTGGTAAGAAACAAACCCTGGGGGTGAAAGCTTCAGCAAAGGAAATATCTGTTCTTAGGGGACCTGGGACTCCAGAGAATAGGGCTTCGGTCCTTTGGAAACAGGCGAGTGAAAGGTTCAGGTCAGCAGCTTCTATTGTTTTTTTCTGTGATAGTTGCATCCAGAGAGGGATGCAGATTGACCCCCCTGACACCACAGTGCTGGGATGTAGGAATAATCAATATTTTGAAGTGACATTTTGAAAGGATTTTGCCCTGGTCTAGAATTCGATCCAGGCTTCTAAAAGCTATACAAACATTGCAGAAGACACGCTGGAATCTGTAGAACATTTTCTTCCTGCATGGATATCATACACTCTTAATAGACTTTGACAACAAGAAAACACAGATTGTGTAAATAACTCCAACAGAGAACCATATAGAAGCATTATACTAATTACATCCTACAGTGAGCAGGCGCAATATCAAAGACGAGGGTCAGACAATGATGATAAATCACTACAACAGCTGTCAATGGCTCAGTTAGCACTACTGCCACAACACAGGCAACAGCACACGACGAGGGCCAAAGGTTGGTAGTGCTGCAGTTCTCACGTGCAAGGTTAACTAAGAGTTAACCACAGAAATGCTGTGTTTATCCACTTTGTCTTAGCATCTCTGCACCACGATGCATTAAGATCTTGCACAAGCCGAGTTAAGAACATCAGGTTTTTGCCCTCGTCTCTGCAGGCAAAACCCATTTTTGAATTCTCATTGTGCATTGGTGAGACGTTATTTACCACTCCCTGGAAATAATACTTGCAAGGAGGAGGAGGCCAAGAGTCAAGAGCATTGCTAGACTGGAGGATGCAAATAGAAGGAATACACAGCAGTGAGAAAGGAGCTGCCCAAGGACTGCAGCTCTATGTCTGCTCCATTCTAAAGGCCCCTCCAGGAGATGAATAGCAGCGCAAAGGACATCCTGACATAGGCTGTAGCACCTTCAGAAAGTCCAGCCTTGAGTACTTGAACATGCTACAGCAAAAACGCATCTAGGGGGCAGCAGTGAGAGGCAATATCTTCTCTGTCTTGTGTTTGGTCACAGCCTTTCTAAAAGATCCCCAACTTCATCATGCTTGTGTCCACATGGACACTCCAGCCAATGGTTTTTAATACTGATACCCAACACCCACTTCCCTTCATCCCTGCTGAGAAGGCCTGATAACTTCTCCCACCCAAAGCCACTGCTCTTTTTGTCTCCTTCATGCATATGCTGCTGCTGGCTATTCTGTTTTTATAGCCTATATTCACCAGATATCCCTGAACCTAACAATTGAGTTGATAAATATAAGCATTAAGAAGTCCCAATATAGATACACTCCAGGCTGCAGTAGCTCTGCGTGAGCTTTTACGGTCTATTGGCCCAATAATACAGCTTTTAAAGTAGTCTTAAATATGCATTTAAGTAATACACACCCTAAAAGGTCCGTAAATACAAATGTTCACAAAGAACTCCACTGTTTAAGGAGGAACGTCTTTTCAACCCAGAGGGACTTCTTTAAAATGAAGTCTCCATCTCTCTCTTCCATCTCCTAATTATTTTGTAATTGGAAGCCATGGAGTGAGAAGAATCTCAACAACATTGAGCAGGAGGCTCTGGGAGCTGGCACTGAGCAGCAAGATGGGTTGACTTGTATGTTCCCAGCCTCAACCAGTGCTCCTGGGAGGTCTCTCCTGCCTTCTGCAAGCGAGATCTGGGCAGCAGATCAAACCTAAGACAGATCAGATGTTGCAAAACCAGGGCTGGCCCTGACTGCCTTGTTAACCACTTCCCTGGTGTAAGCATGTTCTCATGTCACCTTGGTGCTCCTCAGTGGCAGCATCCAAGCCGCCATGTGTAGGAGTTGCTTGCAAGAGGAGCAACAGGGGTTAACCCTCAAGTTTAAAGCACTGCAGTCAGGGGGCAACAAAGGTGAGGAAGAACTGATTGATTGCCTCAGTATTGCTGGATGCAGGCTAAGGATTTCACCTTTCAGTCAGTCACTAGATGGGCTTTTGTGTTCTGCAATCGCCCCCAGCCAACACTAGGCTGCACAATGAGCCTTTGTCACGTGTTGCTTGTTTGTAATGGTGTAGATAAGCATGAAATTGCTGGGGTGGGTCACGATGAGAAGAGGCGCAACTGGAGACTGTGGTAATAGGGCTGGAGACAGAGGAACGTGGCAGCTCCCCTAGGCTTTACCCTTGCATCTCTTCCACTTATGCTCCTGCTTACCCAGACTTTTACATGGGGCCCTGCAACACGTGGAGGTGCAAATAAACAATACTCCACTGTGGGAGAATTTCCATGCACACGAATTTTGGTTCTCCAACCAGAGAGCACAAATAAGCACTGTGCAGCAGAGCCCATCGCTCACATAACCGTGCGTGGCTTTAAGTGTGAAAGCTCCCATGAGTTCTCAGGTTAGCGAGCAATTAAAAGACACTGACAGAAGCATAAAAATAGAGGTGACATTCCTCTTCTCCCAGAAACCTCTCATCAAGCCATGAGTCACAGTCTGAGAGTTTATTTCATGCATAGACTCATTTGGCTTAGGCATGATGTCCATGCAAAGCATGAGCGCAAATCAAACAGCATCACCATTTGCATTTCATGACTCCTGCTGAGAAACGAGGTGCTGCTCTGCGGGACTGAAGGTGTTAAGATAGGAGTGTGTTCAATTACAAATGGTTGGGCTGCCAAGGAGGGTGAAGTATAGGTGGCCAGAAAAAGACACAAGAAGGTCAAACTTAATGCCCCAAATTCTCCATTGCAGTCACATTACCGCCCCTTTTACGTCAACAAAGGCAATGGAGCCACTTCCAACGAGGCACCTTGATTCCTGAAGATGTAGGGAAGAGCTGGCAGCACTTGGAGTGAAGACTCAGCTGCGGATTTTCATGGATGTACCTGCTACTATATTAACCTTGCTGCTCTAATCTCTGCCAGGGAGAGGGAAGGTGCAGAAGGGAATCGCCTTTTCTAGAGGAAACACGGATTTTTTTCCAAGTCCACTTGCAAGCTCTGCAGGCCTTAACAACGTAACTCCACCCTCTGCTGTCACCTCCTTACTCCCCCTCTGCCATCACCCTTCCTTTTGCTCTGCAGAGCTGCTGCTCTGCTTCTCCAGGAAGCATGCATGCTTGACTAGCACTCACCCTTCCCTTGCTCTGCTGCTCTGGTTGCTCTGCTCTCCAAGTGACCATAGCTAAATCCTGCTGGAAAATCCCAAGCAGGCGGGTTCTCCTCCTTGAGACCCTTCCTCAGCTCAGCTCTGCTCCCACTGGGCAGCAAAAACCAGCAATGGGACCTATGGAGCAGCCCTACTGCAGCCCGAGGCCACCGCTGCCAGAGGGCAGAGAGATTCCGTATGGCATTAAAGAACCCCTCCAGCCACCTTTTCAAATTAAAAAATAGATAGAAAATCTATCCTACTAACGGAAGATTGATGAGGTGCCGCAGGTATTGCATGTTTTGTGTTTTTTTTTCTTTCTATTGTAAATTCCCCTGAAACAAAATTGGTTGATATGTTGTGGTTCGGGCATTTTTCCAGCAATAATGCCATCGCTGTTTGCTCAGGGTAGTGCTTTTAATTTGTCCCTGGGATAGATGAATTGTATCAGCACCCAGCCGGCGCTTGCTAGCCTTGTTGTGATCGCCCTGAGATTATTTCCCTTCCCCTTGGATGAAGCAGAGGGGTCAGGTCCTTGCCAGCCCACCCATTGGTGGCCTATTGCAGGGCCAGAGCCCTCCAGCTGCAGAACAGAGAAACAAGAGCTGACAGCTGCTTTGCACGGTCTGCTCTGTCCAAATGTCTCTGGAACGGCTCCTCCCTGCCTTTCCTACCCCTGAAAGCTTGCAGCACCTGGCTGAGACAGCTCTCACCCATCTCTCCCTGAAAACTACTGATTTGCTAATCTCTGTGCAATGATGCTCGCTGCTTCCTAACCCCATCCCTCGGATGAAACAGAGGCTGAAAGCTGGTTGCTCCAGAATACTTGAATGGCACCTATGTTACACTTACATTGTTTCTTTCTGATTTTTTTTTTTTTTTTTTACTTTATTATTACTTTTTTTTTTTTAATGACCAGAGGGAAAGGAGGTAGCGTGGTGAGGAAGGACAGGAGGAAGGAGAAACTGGGATAGAAGGTAGAGTTGCTAGGAGATACACTGTGGGACTTGAGTACGTGCAAGAGAAAGGATAACAGAAGCCCCCAACCCTCCCTCCCCAAAAAAAGAGAAACAACTCATTGACCTTTTTCTCCCTGAGCAGGCACCTGGTTATCACTTTGGTTATCGCCACCCCCATTCCAGTGGAAGCTTCCACCTCCTCCTTTCAATTTCCAAAACATGGGCACGATTCCACTCCTCCCCCCAGCCCCCACTCCAAATCTTGGATATTAAAGCACCCTCCCTTCTTGCTTGCCCTAAAACAACTCTGCTGTGGCAACAGCTCAGATGCCAAGTGCCCATGGGTCCCTGTGGTCCTGAGACCACGGCAGGTTGGGGGTAGCTGAGCATCCCCTCCCTCCGCTGCCCCCGCTCCAATCCCAGCCCCAATCCTTTTCTCCCCTTTCCCTCCTCACTTCCAGGGCCTCATTCAGATCTCACACACACGATAAAATCCATCAACACCAACAAATCTGCCCCTCACCCCCTCCAGCTGGGTCCCCCCCAATCCTTGCTTCTCCCCAGCCCTGCTTGCAGGGATGCAGGGGAGGGGGCACAGCTTCTGCCCCCTGCTGGACCTCCTGCTGAGGTGTATTCTGCATGAACTGTTTTTATCGTGTTTGTCTTGATCAGCAAAGCAAGAGGAATTCCACCTCCTCAAACAGGACAAGACTACGCTGATGTAAACCGGGCCCTTCACGTGTGCAACACATACTGCAGAAATAAAGGAGAAAGCTCCATGTCTGACAAAAAACCCCCCTGAGGACGAAGTGTCTGTCTTTGGTGTTTGTATGCTTGTAGCAACGAGTTGAAGCCCCTTCAAAATCATAGAATCATGACAGTTGGAAAAGACCTCTTTGATGGTCAAGTCCAACCCCAACCCAACTCACTGCTCACGTCCCTCAGTGCCTCATCCCCATGGCTCTGGAACACCTTTAAGAATAATGATCCCCCCATCTCCCTGGGCAGCTGTGCAGTGCAGCACCACCCTTTTGGACAAGAAACGTTTCCTAATATCCAACCTGAACCTCTCCTGGCGCAACTTGAGGCCATTACCTCCACTGCCACTCTGGTGGTGTGATGTCTATAGGGACATGCAGGTCTGCCCAGCATGGCTGTCTCACAGGTACCCACCACACCAGCTTGTTTTCTGCAAGGACACCCCCTGCCCTCTCTAATTTCTTTTTTATGCAAAGGCTTTTCTCACTCACAAGCAGGAGAAAAATCCCTCATGGGCTAAAGCTGCAGAATCAAGGCAAGGTTTGTTCGTTTGCCCCAGAGACAACAGAGCTTTCAGTAGATGCCTGGAAAACTTCCCTCCAAGTTCTGAGTACCACCTGCCTCCCCCCAGACCATCCCTGCCATCCCTGAGCAGTGAGGGCACTACTGCCTCACTTGAAGCCAGTAAATCCTCCTTGTTTACCCCACACAGGAGTTACCAGAGAACAGAGCTAAGCTCCTTCCCATCAATTCCACTCACTGCCTCCATTACTGTTATTACTGTGATTAAAAAGCAATCAAAGAGAAATCTTTTTCCTGTCCTAAAATTGCTGCAAATGTCTCGGTTCCACCACTTAAGCATGAGAAGAGCAAGATACACACAAGCTCTCAGACTCTGCGATGCTGGAGAACGTAATGGAGCTGATCACCCAAGCAGCAGCATCAGCAGCAATGTGGGGCTTGCAGGAATGAACCTGACAGCTCAGGGAGCCCAATGCCACGTGCACAGCAATGAGCTTTGCAGCCTGAAAGCGCGTCAAGTGCTCAGGGCTCTGCTCACCCATTGCCTGGGGTTTGGGGTCACGGTCAGCTCTGTAACCCCAGCAGATCCCTGGGAGGTGCCATGGGGATCTTAGAAGCCCAGTGGGCTGCTTTGGGGCCACGCACTCAGGAAAGGATGATTGCACAGTGCCCTTTGG
This sequence comes from Centrocercus urophasianus, assembly GCF_019232065.1. Classification (NCBI taxonomy): domain Eukaryota; kingdom Metazoa; phylum Chordata; class Aves; order Galliformes; family Phasianidae; genus Centrocercus; species Centrocercus urophasianus. Next base: position 3,868,772 of record NW_024884944.1, read on the forward strand.
AGCAGCATCTTGCTGCAGCCTTGTTTCCATCATGACCCCATCGTGCACAGCTTGTGCACGAGGTTTGCTTGGGGAACAGAGGTCTCACACCAGTAAAAGAACAAATTTATGCTGAAGTTTACTAGCACACAGGTAATTCTGAGCTAGAATGATGAATGATCTGTGCCAGTGCACAGAAAAGTAAATAGCACAAGGTCAGCCCCTCTGTTTGGGTGTAAATTGGCTGCAATAGCCAGCTAGGAATCCAAGCAAGCAGCTCCAAAAGCTGATCTGCTTTAATAATTCATTCCCTTCACTTAATCATTTGACTTCTGTCACTGGAGCAAGACAGACCACTGTTTTATCTTCACACATATTGACTATAAAGTTTTAAAATGAACAATTCTTCAGCAGCATAAACAAGAATAATAAAATCTAATCGCTTGTGAACCTTTATGCTTTCGCAATACTTCTGCGGCATAAATTTGCCAGTCCTTTGCACAAAGATAACACAGAAATAAAGTGCTCGAATTTGCAAATTAGCAGGCATAAAACACAGGGACGTGCTCTTAGTGGAACTATTGGGATGCTCACGCCAGCGATAGGTGTTGGAAGTGCCACTGTTGGGATCTGAGCTATAGGTAAAGCGTTTGCGGTCCTCAGGCTGTGGACCTGCAGAGCGTTTCCTGCAGCAAAATGCTTTGCAGGGCTGTGCTGAGTTCTGTTTCTTTTGGGACCCTTGGTGGAAGCCTGGCTCCAGCTCCATCGATGCACATTAGCACTCGGTGCTGCCCCGAATTCCCCGCTCCAGCAGTCTGACAGACCCCATTACCTTTTCACGTGCCATTTGCCTGCTGTCAGAAGCAAGAAAGCTTCGTAACAGGGAAACCTTTAAAGGCCACAGCTTGCATATGTGTGCTCTTTACGCCCAGCCTCCTTCAAAGCCAAGATTTACTTCACGTTTTCTCTTCCCACTCGGGACCTCCAGGGGACGACAGCTCCATAGCCATGCTGTCTGCCTACTTATGGATTCTGCGAGTACTCCCCCATTGCAAATCCTGGAGGATTTAATATCCACTCTGTAATCTACTGGCACCAACAGGCATTATCTAACTAAACCTTAAATTGAAAATGCTAGTCTTTCCATTTTCCCCAAGCCGTTGTGAAAAAGTCAGGCTCTCGTAGTCTGATGTAATTTACTCTGGCTCTAATTAAAGTACACCGCTCAGCTACTGCTGGAAGGATGCTCAGCAGTGCTGTGGGCACACTGGGGCCACACGGCCCTCAGCTCTGCTCCTGCTGCTGTCCCATGCATGAGCAGCACGCCAAGCTCTGAACGCTTCTGCTTTGGCTCATATTTGGGTTCCCAACCCATTCCCAGTAGTGGTCAGCAGGGAAACTTCAGTTTCAGGTGTCCACAGAAGCACTTTGCACCCAGGGCAGGCACGGTGAAACTGAGATATGCATTCAGTGCAGTCTGAGAGAGGCTGATGAAGCACATTTCTCACCTGGACCTTTCTGTGTCACCATGTGTTTTCAAGGAAAAGAAACAAATTTCTATGTTTCCTCCTCTCTCCCATTCATCACAGCCCATTTTGGCTAAAATGCCAAAGTCTAAACACAGGCCTGAAATATTCAATTATGACTTTGAAATTATTAGGAAAAAAATAAAACTAGAAGCCTCCTTCCCAACCAAGGCTGTAGTTAATACCAGCTTTCCAAGTGAGTGGGCACAGACCCTGCTTTGCAGTTATCAATCCCCACTGACACGCAGTAAATGGGGAAGGCAGACTTTTGGGGGGCAGTCACTCAGGAGACGCAAAAACAAAGACGGAATTGCAGAGCAGGTCCACCTGGTTCAGCAGCCACCTGACAGTGCCAGATGCTTCAAGGAAGATGTCAGCAGACAGATGCGGGATAAACTGTGTTTCAGGAGAGCTGTTTCCTCCTGACCTCACAAGTTTGTACTTAGCTTATGTCCTTAATTAATAACCTTTGTGGTATTTTTATATCCTGCTGGTTCCATATCTGATGTGGCTCCCTGTTGTGCAACAGATGAGCATCAGGATCCCTGGCATGTTTATTTCCCAGCACTGGTAGCAAACGTGAATCCCCGTTTCCGAGACTACAGGGAACAAAACCACAGAGCAGGTGAGATTTGCTTAAGGTCAAAAAAGCACTTTATAGCAAAGCAAGGACTTGAGGTCTGATCTCCTGCTGGGAGGGGATTGTTTCCCTCAAACACACCTAATCCTATTTGGAATCCACTTGTCCCTCAGCTCTGGAACGCATGGTGGCATTGAAGCTCTGTGACCTATGCTCGTAAAAACTATTTCTATGAGAACAACTGTTGTGCAGTGCCTTCAGAAAGCATGTAGCAGATGGAAGATGCTGTTGGTGTGGGGAATGCAAGGTGACAGCAAGCATCTTCTATCCATGGAGGTCAGGGAGACCATGGATGATGCAGGGCTTCGCTCCTCCTGCAGTGCAAAGGGAATGGGGGTTGGTAAGGCAGAATTTGGTGTGTGAGGCAGTTGGACACAACCCACAGTGGCAAAGAGCACAACTATTTGTACACAGCATGTGGTCAATAGGGTTAATATGTTGGGTGCAACACTTGGGAGGCGATGGAAAATTGGGAAAACGAGCACCATAGGAGAAGCAGGGGAACTTAAAAAGAATAATGCACTTCCAGAATAGGAAAAAATAATATGAGAGAAGGAATTTTTTTTCCCAGCTGAAGCATTTATGGTTCAATATTCTTTTAAGAGACATAATTTCAGGGAGATGTAACGACTGAATATTCCCAAATCCATTAGCTTCTGCTGAAAGAACAGCTGCATGGGAAACCTAGGGAAAGAAGAAGAAAAATCCCATCCCAGCCTGCTGTCATGCTCACTAGGCAAAAGGGAATTTTGCCTTTCATGGCTAATGTGATAACTTTGTGTTGTCTTTACCCAGAGAAATGATTAGCCCGCATTTGAGCCTCTCTGGATGCTCCGCTCCCATCACACTGAAATGCTCCACTGAAATATTACGTGGGGTTAAAAAAGAGCGACTTAGACTGATGAAATAAATGAAGGAGGTCAGAAGCCCCATGGTGCACAATTGGAAACACAGAGCTCATCTCCAACGTAGGGCAGCAATTCTGGGCACCCAAATCCTACCACAGACCCAACTCTTTCCATTGCAGTGCAACTCGCCAAGATGTTCCATGCCAAAGCAGCTGCATAGGAGTTCAAAGCCAAGTGCTGTGCTATTATACTGTATTGATACGGCTGTTAGGAATGCAGGGCATCACTTTTTATCATATGCAGATAGAGTTATGGCCAGTCAACTCAGCCATGCTAATCGTTAGGGGTTTTTTAAGGGTAATGTCTTCTCATTTCACAGATAAGACAGGCTAAGAGTATACACAGTAGCTTGGCTAATGAGTGCTAATTTGTTAAAGGAGCAATTAATTTCCGTGAGAAGTCCTCACTTTCCCCGGCAAAGTCAAGACGGGTTCCTCAGACGTGCTGCCACTTGAGGGAGGTTTGCTCTCATTCTGCTCAGTGCAGAGAGCACCCAGTGCCAAGCCAATGGCTCTCACCAAACGTGACATCCATGCCCTCCGTTTGACCAAGGAAATGCCCCTTCACTCCCACAGCAGTGCCAGCCTGGCACAGCCCAGCAGCACGCAGCCCAGCTCCTCTCCAAGGCGACTGCATATCAAATAGAAATCACACAAGCACTCTTGATAAACAGCAGGCAGCCCCTCTCCTGCCAGCTAACAGGATTAATCTAAACGCACACAGACACAGCTGGGCAAAATCAAAACATCGAGCTGAGACTAAATTACACCACTTAATGGCATAATGTCTTGGAGGCTTCCTCTCCATCCCTGCGATTTCCCTTGCTGGTAGGAGGAGAAACTGCAGCCGTGCTGGGTACCAGAGCCCAGGAGTGAGACCCAGCAGCTCGTGCTGGGTGCGAGTGGCTGCTTGCTCTGCAAGGATAACTCCAAGTCTGTATTTCATGGCAGAAGGGAAAGATACTTTCTATTTAAAGCAGGTAGGTTAAGAGTTCAGGGAAGGAGGATGAAATGAGATCATGGGAGGAAAGGTTCTTGGAGATGTAGGGATTTGGGAGGGGAGATAGGCTGGCACTTGGCAGACACAAAATTACACAGGGCAATTTGTACTAGGAACTGTTCTGACCCCATCTTAAATCAGTTCTGCAGAGCCTCCCCTGAGGTCCCACAGTAATTTCCTTCAGCTTTTACTCAAAGGCCAGACTCTCCTCTAGGCAACTTCTTTTTCACAGGTTGCTTGGGTGATCTTAAATGGCAATTGCATTACCAGTAAGACCAGTTTACCTCATTTCTGCCAATCAGCACATCACAAACTCTGTTACTTGCCACAAACTCCTGCCTTAGGCTGGGGTTCCAGCAGCATTTGAAGCCCCAAGTCCCCTGTAAGCCTGATGCCATGTCCAGATCCCAGTTGGGCAGAGGAACTGCAGCACTGTACCCACCAGCAGAGCCCTGCAGGGAACAAGAGCTGCCACTCACTGCCCCACTCCATCCTACATACGCTTTTCTCCCACAGCTTATTCCTCCTTGTGTGTGTGTATGCCTCCTAATGGTGCCCACTACGGTGCATTTAGCCCAAGCATAAACTTTTCCAAGGGAAATGGCATTAGGAGAGATGCATCTAAGATTGGACCAAGCCCTGGAAAGCCTCCATCTGATCTTGGATTGCACTCTCCATTTGACATCTGCTTTGGCTCCTGGCTCAAGAGTCAAAGCAACTGAAGGAAGCTGGGAATGCCAGGCAGCAGAATGGAAGAACCAACTGGGAGAGAACCACTGCCCTCTGCTCGGCCCAGTCACAGCTCATCCATGTCATGGGCTCACTTCCCATCTGAAGAAGCTGTATATTTCTATGGCATTCCAAGTACATCTAGATACAGGGTCACCTAAAGTCCCAGTCAAGGTACTTAAGGACAAAGAATGGTCATACATCCCTCCATCTGTTATTCCTTCCCTCATTATTTTAAGCACTCCTCAATAAGCTGTTCTTCCAAGCCAGTCATTTCTAGCTCTCTTCCAACCTAAGCCATTCTACCAGGATTCTGTAGGTATGAGGGTGGCAGGGTGAGAGCACCCTTGTTGGGTGCACTCTATACCCTTCAGACATTAATTAGTCACAGCATTCAGAGACATCAGACTGCTGACCTTCGAGAACCCCTACTTTTTTCCCCTTTCCCTCATACTCCTCTCCAGCAGGGCTTACCTGCCCTCCCCATTTGCAGCACAGCGTTTGAAAAACAAAACCAGGCAAACAATGGTTGGCTTTGCGTGCAATTTTCTTTTATCCTAAGAGACTGCAGAGATAAACCTCACAGTCCCAGCAGCAAATCAAGAAATCCTGCAGCACAAATATCTAAAAATATTTTTTTACAATAGTCATCTTGCTATTTACATATTTGCTCCCAGTCTCCCTGTCTAATTAGACTCCGAGTCCCATATTCACTTACGCTGGCAGATAGCTCTATTGTTTTCATGTTTTGGGTCTGTGAATGTCTGGAGAGTTACAGTATAATCCCATTTACCCCTCTGGTGAAGGACGAGGCGAAACCAAAGAGAATTGAATGCTGAAGTGGGAAAGAGCCTATGCTAATGTAATCAATGCTATAGGGCCTCCATGCAGAGCTCAAACCTGGGGCAAAGGCTGATCGTCTCATTGAATTCAGAGATCTGCTGGAAGAGTTTTCACGTGAGATAGGAAGCAAACAACTGCAATACAATACCAGGAGAAGTCACTGGTCAGGCACTGGCACAGGGAAGTGGGACAGTCAGCATCCTTGGAGGTGTTCAAGAACTGTGGAGGTGTGGCACTTGGGGACCTGGTCAGTGAGCATGAGGGGGGATGAGTTGGGGTTGGACTTGGAGATCTTAGACATCTTTTCCAACCTTAATAATACTATGACTCTACCAAAAGGAAAAGCCAACGTGTAAATCTCCAGATGTGAGTGGAGACATCAGTGACAAGGACCACAGAGGCAGAAGGAGCTCCCAGCAATTGCACCTGGGTTATCCACAGGCTGAGAGCTTCAGTGTGCTGCTGTCTCCTCCGTAAAACAAAGCCAAAGGGAACAGGATCCATTCACACACAAGCTGTCTCCCACATTTGCACAACATGGAGAAAGCAACCTTGAAGCAAAACTGGAGCAAATGCAGCTGTCGCTTCACAGCACAGACAAATGATGGGCTCCCAGAGAAGCCAAGATATGCTTGGGAAGAGCAGGCTCTGGGATGCAGCCACGGAGACATCAGTTCCATAATCGATGCAAGGCACTTGGCACAATGTCTTCTCAGCTGGATTTGTGAGCTGGGTGCTGGCCAACCCTGATAACTGCAAGCATGTTCACGAGGATGTGGCCATAAATCACAAAGTTCCCAGCACAGCAGCAGGTTGAGTTGCAACGACCACACCAACTGCCACCAGTGCTCAGCAAAGAGCATTGGGAAATATCCCCCAAAGCGTAAGTGTGACGAATGGGAAGGGAAAATGCCTGAACAAGCCCTGAGAGCAAACCACGTTCATCCCTGCAGACGATGCTTTCCATTTTCTGGTGCCAGAGAAGCAAGCTCTGCTGACAGAGCAGAGCTCAGGGGTTCTGTCTGTGGTACCCATACAATGCAAAGGTGCACCAGCAGTGGGTAGGGCAGGCTGAAGGCAACAGATCAGCCCCACTCCCCTTCAAAAATAGCTTTCTGATCCAAAGCTTTTCAGCTTTTTTTTTTTCTGTTTTGTTTTGCAGAAGTCTAAGCTGCTTAGATGTTTTGCAAGAAAGCAGGAGATGCGGTACTAAATCAGCTTTGAGAAAGTCCCAGTACACCCATTTTCCTTAGCACAGTAAATAAAAATAAAGAATGTAGAAGTTCTCAATTTTCTTGTATTTTCTACGTGATAAGACAGCACAAAAATGAAATGATCTGAAAAGACAAGAATTGAGGAAATTTTATTCTAAGTCAGTGCCTGTTTCCCTGCCATGCGAAGGGATGACAGCATCTCTATCTGAGGGATAGAAGCAAGCTCCCTTGAACAGTGTGTGCAAAATCCATTTGCTATTCTTGCATGAAAGGGGACATTGAGATGTGTGGTATTAACTGAGCCTTTGTCTGATATCCTGCCAACTTATCTGAAAACCTCCTTTTACCCACAGCAGGGTCAACAGCCACGAGGGCTGCTGAGACAGTGCTGCGCTGCCGGCACAAAGAGCCCATCCTGGCATTTTGTCTGGGACAGAAACGAGCCTCTAAGCTGAGGATTTCTCTCCCCTTGGTGAATACATTAGTCAGAAAAGCATCCGAGGAGCAACCCTGATGTGCCACAGTCTGACCCGAGGGGAGCTAATGGGCGAAAGAAATTAGCTAGTGGCTAAATTCTAGCTCCTTGGTCCTGACCTATTTGTTTTCTAAAACACAGAATCCAAATCATTTTGATTTTTTTTATGTAAGAGATGCTCCAGGGATGTGCATGGCTCAAGAGACTGCAGAGCTGTTGCACCTGCAGGCTGGCACGGAGCTGGACCTGCTCTGCTCTGGCACACAGGGGGCTGACAACCCTCAGGTGTGTGTGGGACTTTTTAGGCTTCGTGGCTCAAATCTGACACCTGGTTGCTGCTGGTGCCACCAGTATGAGGTGACTTTCTGCACGAGTCTTTCAGTGCTGCTGTGCATGACCAGACAGGGATGGCAAGACCTCTGCTCAGTGCATTTGCTACATTTTCTCTGTGATGGGAATATATGCCCAATTATATACTTTGCCAGTCTGCTTAAATTGGGATCTTGCTGACCCTAAAATGAACCTGACTTTGATAGTGTGAGAACCTTTATTTGCTGTGGGACTAACAGAGGTCTTCCATGAACACAATGCTCTTCTGACAGTAAAGCTATGCAATACCATCCTGCCTCAGTGCTCCTCTCACACTGAGGAGAATTGTCAAGGAGGCAGCAGCATTAATTATTGATCCCAAGCAGAATTAATAAAGAAAGAACATCTCCTACCGCTGATGAAATGCTCAGTGCCAGATTTTTTTTTATTATCCTGAAGTCATCACCAGAAACAAGACAACAGCACGCAGCTCCCTTCATGCCCAACAAGACGCAACACCTCATTTCTGACAAGGCAGAAAAGACTGCAGAGCAGCACAGGGTGCAAAGGAGTTTGCATCCCACGGCCACACCTGAGCCAACACCTGGTGCAAGTGCTGGGCCCCAGGGGTTTGCTTGCTCAGCTCCACAGCTGCCCACCCCTATAGTGCTGGGAAGGGATCTGATCCCCAACCTGTGCCAGCCAGCTGCAGGCTTGCAGCAGCTGGGTTGCAACATCATGAAGAACCTGACAGCCTGTGTGGGCTTGCTGCTGACTGGACAAGCACAACCACATCCCAGCAGAGGAAATGGAGCAGTGCTTGGGGCTTTCAAGAGATCTGGTTCCCCTTGCCCCAGAATTTCAGCAGCAAACCTCTCTGGGCACCGTCTCATTTCAAGGCTGAAATGCTCAGGTGCAGTATTTCTCATTTTTGAGGTTAAGATGATTACTCATTAGCTTGGAGAACTGCTTCCCAGGGCAATGCCTCTCCAGGGACCACAGCTTCTGCTTACTATGGACATCTGAAGCTGATGGGATTTTTCCCCCATTCTCTTGCTAGCACCCACATAAATATTGACAGTGCATTTAAATCTACATAAACTAGCCCCTTCCCTCTTGCCTCGATGTTTAGGAAAGCCCTAATCAGCAGAAAAGAAGGAAAGAACAGACTGAAAATAAGGGACCAGATCCTCAGGTTGCATCTTGCATCGAGTCTGAGCAATTCACCTCCTGCTGAAGTCACTCTGCTTTACACCACCTGATGGGTAATGCAAAGGTTCTCCCATTGCCACGAGTCAGGATGGTTTATGACCCAGCTCTATTTATTTGCACCTACAAACTAACATGCAGTGTAAATTACAGCAAAGGGAGGGGACATTTTTCTCCATCCAGAAAGCTCTGCATTCATCAAGGTTAATTGTAACCGGCCGTTAGCTCCCTCAAATAAACAGATATATTGCTCTGACACAGAATAAATCCACATAAATTATGCTAGCGAGCAGGCTTATGAAAAAGTTTAATCAAAGTTTTGATACGGAGCTGCCATCAATAGAAAAGTTCCACTTTTCAGCACTCTTATGTCTACAGTGATGGGAATGGAGGGCCTTGATCCACAAGGGTCAGAAATATTCTATTTCCAGACTTGGGGAACCAGGAGATGGAGGTCCCTTCTCACCAGTCCTGGCTGCTCACAGCACATCCTCCTGCATGGCTGTGGTGACAGCAGCAAAGGGAACTGCCTGAGCAGTGCAGGGCTCACAAACAATTGCTGTGAAGTGGATGATGGGACTGTAATTTCCTGTCTTATGTTGTCAGCGACTGGCAGCAAACTCAATTAAAAGTTGAGGCCAGAAGGGGGAAAAGAAAGATGTGTGTGTATACATATATATGTGCATGCATACGTGCCTGGGACAAAAAACAATGGCTGAAATGTCCCCATGCCCCAGCAATAGGATGGGTCTGTTTTTGAGGAAGAATGAGGGAATCAGAACGTGCTGAGAGCACAACCAGGATGGAATCCAGCTGACAAATCAAACTGAGAAAAGATCTCCCAGGCACAGGAGGCAACAAAATGCATTTCTGATTGAGTTGACTTGTGCATAAAAATGCTTTAAACAACAACAACAGAAAAGAAAAAAAGAAATTGAGAGCAAATCCTTTCATTATTTTAGTCCTGCCTCAAATCCATGACTTTGCTTACGAGTTCCTCTGCCTTCACTTGCTCAACAAGAAAAGAAGAAAGAGGTGAAGCCAGGATGTGTCCCTCCCCAGCTCTGACATAAAGGTACATCCTTTAAAGGAGCAGCTTCTCTGGAAGAGGAGTCAGGCACTGGCACAGATGGAGGTGGAGAGGTCACCATCCCTGCTCAGGAAACGTGGGGATGTGGCACTAAGGGATGTGGGCATGGTGGGGGTGGGCTGGGCATGGGGATCTTAGTGGACTCTTCTGACTTTAATGGTTCTATGAGCTTGTTTTCCTGGAATTAAGGCAGCAAAATCTTAGGCATCACACTATACATTCAGCTCTTGTACTACATCCCAAGCTCTGCCCTACAGTTGGCCAATGTTGTGCCTTTACAGCACCAGCTTTGGTCTCAGCCCCCTCCACAGAGCTCTGTTCCTTTTGCTTTGGTGTTAGCCCTGGGTCAGCGCCCCAGAGCTGCAAGTCCCAGCTGCCCAGACACGTAGCTGGAAAGCTCCATCAATTCATGATGGGCAACAAGAGAGTTCTGTCTGTGGTCACCCTTCCTGGCATTTTGCAACCCTTGGGCACAGCCCTTCTCCATTTGCTGGAGTCCTACCAGCTTCTCACCTGTAACCAGAAGCCAGAACTGTGCTTCATTAGTGCCCATTTCAGATACATGACTTAATTGTCAGCTTGGGAGGACAGCTTTAGTGTCACAGGGAGAAAAGGATCCTGAGAACTGGGCCAGGAGTTGATGCAAGGGAAGCGCAAAGAGTACAAGAAAGAATGAAAAGGGATGCAAATCTCACAGGGCCGAAACTGCTTTAAAACATTCAGCTTTGCAATTTTGTGCTCCCATCTCACTGCAACGCAGGCCAAAACGTGCTGAGATGTCCTACCAACCTGCGTGCCCCCCATCTCATCCCACCCTCTGCACAAACCCTGTGTTCCTGTCTGTCCTTGCTTAGCATTGCTGCTTGAACTGTTTTTTCCTCCTTTCCATGGTGGAGGAACATCAGTGACCACCACTGGAGGGCCCACAAGTTGTTTCAAGGAGTCCACCCTACTCATGCCACCCCCTGGAGTTAAAATATAATGAGCTCTATAAATAATAAATAAATCAGCAATTCTTTTTCATGTCTTTAGTGAGGCTATTCTCTAAGGCTACATAGCTTTTAGAATTCTTAATGCAAGCGCAAGGGGGGAGCTAGAGAGTTTTTCTTCTTGATTTAAAAATAAATACATGATTCCTGGACTTGAAGCATTCAGAAAGAAATGAAGAAAATGAAAGCTGATGAAATCATCTCTTTCTGTCCTGTGCAGGGGAAAAACAGAAGGAGAAAAGTGGACCAAGTTTTACAGGGACTCCCCCAACATCTGCTCCCAAAACATAGCAGCAACATTAGCACAACCCCCAGAGATGGTGGTATGAGGTCAATTCAAGCAAAATGCCATTGATGAAACTGAGGAAAGCCAAAGAAAAACCCGTCTCCTACTCCTGAGCTCTGTCTCAGCACAGCCTGCTCTGCCCGCTTCCTTCCTAATGAGGCATTTTACAATGCTGATGAGAAAATTCCCCGGTGGAATAGGAGCACCAGGGTGGGGATTGAGGATATGCTCAAATTTATATACAGTAATATGAAGGAAGTGCACAGGAAGATGAGAAACGGTAGGGAAATGGAAGGGAATCAAGCTGAGTCCCTCTATGGCACAGATCTCAGGGTGTGCAGCATCTCTTTACCTCCATTGGCCTTCTCCCTCCCCCAGAGAAGAAGCCAAAGCAATGCACAGGAGATCTGTGCTTCTTATTTATGAGAGCATTCCACCCAGCTAGCTGAGTCCAACAGAGCATTCTTTTGCTTTTGTTTTCCCAAGAATCAGAACAACGCCACTAATCCTGCAGAATAATATTAATGTAATCAATATGATTATGCCCAAGAGAAAATGTCAGCCACTGCACAATAACACAGCCAAAGGGGCCCAGTAACAGAACAAAGGCAAGGACAAGAGCTTATTTTTGGGTCTGTTTTGTTCTTCTGTCATTTTCTATCCATTTTTCCTTGCACTATGCAAATGGAAAAAGATAGAGCGTAATGCCTGGGCCAGCCTTGTGCTATTGCCAAGTACTGGAGAGAGACCCTAAGAGAGGATACGTGCTCTGCAGGCCCTGGGTGGCAAGCAGCAGCATTTCTTCATACTTGGAAAGGCTCAAGATGAAGACAGAACACTGATTACCTGAGATACAGAAAGCACTTCCCCACACAGCTCTAATTAAGTGATTTTCTAGTGCTCCCACAGCCCTACCTGGATGAGAACTCGCGTCCTGTACTCATACTTTGAGACTGCATTTAAGGGATGAGTCACTTCCTGCTAATTTGGGAAAACCTGGGGTTTGCTGGTGAAAGCACTGAGTCTTCCATGCTGAATATCTGGGAGTTTGTCCCCAGCAGAGCTGTGCCTGCACTCGGGGCTGCTCACAGCTGAGAACCTTCCCTTTAAGTTCCCCTCTTGGGGGGGGGTCAGCATCTCCTACTCCACACCACCAGAGTCCTTTCAATCTTTTTCCTCCTATCTTTTTTCCTTTTAATCTCCCATTACGATTCCTTCTAAAAGCTCTGAGATGGTCCCCAGAGGCCACACAAGAAAACAGAAATTGAATGAAGATTAAAACTCTGATTCAGAGCTGCTAATGTCCCTCAGGAGTTGCACAAACATCCGCTTGGAGTAGATCCCATCTGCATGGCAGCAAAAAGTGCTCAAGAACAAACCTTGAAGGTTAGTTGAGTTTTCTCTTGGCCGAGCATCCTCTGGCTTTGCCTTCTTTTCCTCTGCATTAAGGACTGTGGCCACATCCAGATCAACAGTGGTCACAGGGCTTCAACCAGTGGGCTGGGAAAGCCTGGATGCTCTTCTAGAATGTTTCAGAGCTGTATCTGCCTGCCCAGGAGCCTTCACACCCTGAATTCTCACAGCATGAAGGGCTCCAAGCTCCCCCCGTTCTCCTGCGATGCTTTTGTTTTTGCCATATACTTTTAAGTGTGTACACGTGTTAAATCTGGACAGGAATGTGTTTGAATGCTCAGCCAGATTAGCTTGGGTTTTATTTACTCTTGCTGGAACTTGCACTCCAGCACCTGGCTGACACGATATTAATTGCCTCTGTTTCATTATCCCTACAAGGACTGTGGGGAGGGAGGGGAATGAAGAAAGCCTCCTGCCCCTCGTGAACATCTCTCAGCTCCCTTGGATTCCTCAGCAACCTGTTACCAGCTCTGAGTCCTTTCTGAGCCGTTAACCCCACCTCTGCTCATCCCTCTCCAGGACCATTCTTCGCTGTCCCCAGACCCTCTGGTTTTATCCTTTCCTCCCTGCCTGTCTCCAATGGCAGTGATGCTACCCATGCCTTCATCCCAGAGCCCCAAACTCCCATGTATTCCTGTCTGTGGGGTCAGGGTGCAACAGAGCTGCTCAGGGCACTGACCTGCTGCTGCTTGCTTCCTTCCCAAACGATAAGACGCAGCACCAGGTGCCTCTCACTGCCTTGCTGTGCTGGCAGGTTATTTATATGCAAATTTCTTGTCTGTATGAGCTGCTTATAAACATCATAACAAAGTCTTCCATGGAGATGGGCTGTGGGTGAGGCGTGTGAGGGCCTTTTGATCCAGCCAGGAGAGTTAATGTAGTGTTACCCACAACCAATTAAGTGTTTGCAGGCAGAAAGTGATGGCTGCTCTGCTGACACACCTCGTTATGCAGCTGGGAGCTGGGCAAGGCAGAAGAGAAGAGCATCAAGAAATTAGTGCAGGTGCAATCAGGGGCACGGCTTTCCTAAGTGGTGCAATTCTGTTCCTAGAGCTTCTACAGCAGCTCCTGGGCTCAATTCTTGCTGCATTTGGGGCTGCAGTGAGCCCGAGCCCTGCCTGTCCTCCCCTCTCCTCTTAGGGTTTGGCACCCTGGTGCTCTTCCCCTCCCCAGAACTGCACGAGGACCAATGGAACAGCCCTGCAGTGATGTGCTTCCAGCAATGCAGTGCTTTTCCCCCACTTTGTGGACCCTATTTGCAGTGCCAGGTTCTCTCTGTACCTTTGCAAACCACCTTTCATTCACTGTAATTCGGATGTTTTGAGACCCTCAGCTGAAAGTATTGGTGGCACTGAGAACACAGAAGATTCACAGACCTGGGGAGGCCACACTCATCACAAACAACGACTTCCTGCACAAAGATGCTATAATTTCTGTATGAGCAAAATTATACCATTTTTAAAAGCCTCGTAATCTTGAGCTTAATACAGAAAGGTCCTTGGTCCTTAACAAATCCTTTCAGTACAGCAGCAGCAGTGCCAGCACATGGAAGAGGCTGCAGAACCCATCCATCCTTCACAAACCCTGCTTTCAATCGCAGTGTTAATCACAGATGAAATGTTGTGCAGTTAGTCCCCCAACCAGGCTGACACAAGCGGCTGTTTTGCTTTACTAATTTCTTGTCCTCCCTCTGCCTCTTGGCTGCTGAGCTATCGATACGGCTTCCAAAGACGCATTGCTGCCAAGCCCTGAGTCGCTTATTGTATCATTTGTTTGGCATTTTGGTGCTCTCGTGGTCCAGACAAGCATCCTGCTAACACGCATCGAGCCAAACCCTTGTCTCCTGAAAGCACACTGGCAAAGAAAGCAGCAAACAAGCAGCTTTACCCAGGGGCTGCATCTGAAGCCCATCATCACAACCCGCCCTGCTCCTCGCCATCTTTCTGCCTGCGCTCGGCACATTAGTGCCAGAGAAGCCGTCCTGCTCCGACCCCAAGCCCCCAGCACCAGTATGGGAAGAGAACACAGAGCTCTCCCTGCCCTGGGGTTGGGTCACAGCAGGGTGAGCTGACCGCATCCATTTGCTGCCCCGCAGAGGTTGGGATTGCGCTATCTGGAGGAACTTGTCAGCCCGCGCTACGAGCTGCGCGGGGATTTATGCTGGCAGGGGCACAATACTTCACTTCGATGACACTTGCTTTCTTAATATTTTAATCATGCTGTTAACCTCGAGACTGGAGAGACGCAGGCGGCTGCCACCCTTCCTGCTGTGCCCCCGCCCCACGTCACTGCACAGCACAGCCCAAGCACAAATCAGCCCGCGCTGTGCTCACACGTCCCAAAAGCAACACAAGAAACAGGGGGAAGTCAGGGATGAGGCTCAGGGCTGCAGGACTCACTTCTACACTCCCCCATAACTGCAGATCAACACCACAGCACATTCCCTTCTCAGCCTATCCCTCACCACGCTCTTACAATGACTGCAATAGAGGAAGGAAGGAAACCCTCAACATTCAGCCCGCGTGCGCGATTCATAGGATCATTTATTGCCTAACAAATTCCCTGCTATTTCAGTAACTTAGGACATTTTCGATGTCCTTGATCTGTTTTCCTTTCTTCCCCCCGGTTTCTGTAGCTCGGGAGATTTTGGTCTTCTTTTAAATGTATTATCTTAGCATGTGAGTATCCTAAGGGAACATTTCCAAGACTTGTGCATACAGAGGAGGTTTGCAGGATGCTTGCAGACACATCTATTACAGGACTGCATATTTGCAGGGGATGGGATGTGACAAGCCAGACGACTGCTTCTAATCCTGGGTCCTGTATTGTATTAGGGTAAGCTGAGAGTTTTCACTGATCACACCCAGGTGGTGCTTTCATCTGATGCTCATTCTGCTCACAAGTGTAGTCAGACTACCTCAGAGATATCCAGATAGACATGAAAAGAGATTTTTCCATAGCGCAGAAAGGCAGAAGACCCTCTTTACATTGAAGCATGGTGAAGGATAAAACCCTCCCTGTAGCAGCTTATATTACCCTAAGGTAAGCAGGGCACTGTGGGTTCCCTAGGGAACTGGATGGTGTTCTACCATTCTACTGATTGCTGCTGGTATCACACACAACATGATGGATATTAGGAACACGTGCAAGCATTGACCTGTGAGTCAGTACAGACTCGTGTGTTTGCATGAGGAAAGGGTCCTGAAGATATGAATGCATAGAAACACCAGAGCAATCGAGTCGCCAATGGAGCAATCACGTTTTCAAAGCTAAGTGAAG
Organism: Centrocercus urophasianus; assembly: GCF_019232065.1. Classification (NCBI taxonomy): domain Eukaryota; kingdom Metazoa; phylum Chordata; class Aves; order Galliformes; family Phasianidae; genus Centrocercus; species Centrocercus urophasianus. The sequence goes on from NW_024884944.1 coordinate 3,884,660, forward strand.
TAACCACAGGCTGTGAACTGTTTCCCTATTCTTCTTGCCACCACCTTGTAAATAGCCACACACCAGCCTCAGCTGGACATATGGGGAGATGATTGATGCAAGCAACTTATATGTAATTACCGGCCAAATAATGAAGGCGATCTCCTGGTGTTTCCTTGGGATCTAATAACTAATACACACATCATATAGAAAGATACACAAATAGCATTTTCACATACATATATTTATCATTATGCCCATGGTTAGATGATTAAACGAGCTGTGAATAGGCATAAAAGGTCTGTTTTGCTGTTGTATTAGGGGTTTTGAAAGGATGCCAAGAGCTGATTGCTCCTACAGTGCAGCAGCTCCTGTTTGGAACACCCAAGCCACACAGAAACATGTGAACTCTTATTTAAACCCATTGTGCAGTTCCCTACTCTTTTTGTTTATTCCACTTCATATTTGTATTATTATCTTCTCTCATAATATGGACAAGAGCTTCATTTGCTAAAGCCAAGTGCGATGCCACGGGGATCAATAGCATAATGATATATTCTCTCCAGCTCAGGATCTGATTCTTAATCTTTTATCTGAATTACTGTATTGATTGGAGGAAAAAATGGATTACAAATAAAAATACAGGACAATCAAATGCCATGCAATTAGCACTAAGTCTCGACAAAGACGACTTAAAGGCAAGAGGTAGAACTTAGTAATCAGCTTCTGTTCCTACTTTTTTAAAGGATATAAGCCTTTATGCTTCAGTGGTCAGGCCAGCCTCTAATTGGTGTGTGCTAGGAAAAAGCTTTCCCAATGGGAAACAGGTCTAATTATCCACTGGTGGCTTCCTCCCTACCATCTGGAGCTGTTTATTGCAGAAGGTACATATTGCTCTTGTAGACCAATGGCTCGATCCTCTAAGGCTATTTCTCTGGGAAAATAGCCAGGCTTGCATACCAAATATCCCATTAGAAAGCTGGAAGAACTCCACTGGCTTTAATGGGAATGGTTAAATTTGGAATAACTTCACACGGAGCGTTCATCCAGCCTGAAACACACATGGAGGATGGTTCATGTCAGCCTGTGCGAGAAGGATCTTAACGCAACACCACTGGGAGCAGCACGAGAGAACGGGGAGTTCTGACTTGAGGCAATCTGACAAGGACTCCTCCCAAAAAGCCCGTCCTAAATTAATGCAATAAATCTCTGTGTCTGCTGGTATCGCTGAGGATTTGTAGATGTGGGAGGGGAAGAGAAAGGGCAGTGGGATTTATTTCTTTGGAAATAACAGCAAAAAGTATTTTTGGTGTTTTAGAATCAGTGAAGCTGACCTGTAGGCTATGCCATGGGAGCAGCCTTGGCCAGGGCTGTATTTTGAATGCAATGGTAGCGTCCAGCTTCTAAAGAATTTGGAGCAAAGGACTTCATTTCCAATATATAACACCTAAAGGATGAGAGCTCAATGTTAGCCAGTCTGTGGCCATAGGTCACTCTCTCAAATCTTCATTTATGTCAGGTAATGCCATGCATCATTGATTTCAATTGAGGAGATGCTTATTAATGAGATTTAGCGTGCTGGATTCTAAGTCTAGCAGAACCACCATTTATGTCATCATAATGATCCAGAAAGCTGGAATAACTCATCACATTGCTATATAACTTTCATTAGATTGCTTGCCACTGTTCTCAGTGTTAACAGCTTGCTCAGAACATCAGGCTTCCACTGCAGGTCTCAGGATCCAAGACCCATATCAAAAATGATGTGAAGCTTGCAAAGGATTCTCTATTAGGAGAGATTAAAAATATTAATACTAGATTAGTTTGGGGAGGGTATGAATAAATGGTAACATGATAGAGGCACATAAGGTGATAAATGGCACGGAGAGGTCAGCTGGAGGCTCCTGTTTTACTTGTCATAGTACAAGAATCCAATTTAATTAAAAGGCTATTCATTTAAAACCGATAAAAGGAAACACTCTTTTCCCATGCAGTATAATTAGGCAGCGGAACTCACTGCTGCCGAGGCAGAGGTTTTTGGCTTGCCCCAGAGGAGGGGGTGTTCACAGGGGCACAACGTGGGTCTCCAGCCTTAGAGGGACGTGATATGAGCTTATTTTCCTATCACAAAACCGAGGAATTAAACGCCATTTTTAAAGCCATCTTTTCAGAAGTTAGGTAGGAAGTTAGCAAGGTAAGAGTGGGCAGACTCAGTAAGTCTGCCTGATGCTCCTCGTCTCACATACACTCAGAATATCAGTCACCAACACACCCATCACAATAACGCTGCAATATAATTTCACTATTGTTATTTATTTGCATGCCAGCCAACGCCATCCAGATTAGGTTCCCGTTCTGCTAGGAGTTGTGTATACACACGGTAAGATAAGTGCTGCTAAAAAGCACTTGTGATCTCCATTTAAATTAAGCACAACAGGTATAAGTAACAAACAAACGTAGGCAATGAAAGAAAAGGGATAAAAGCTCTGAAGATAAGGAGTGCCCAGAGGCGCTTCGTTTTGTGTTGTGTAGGTTTTGTCTCCTGTGTGTTGGGTTTTTTTTTTCTTTTTTATTTTCCTGTAAGAATCAGAGTAAATGAATTGCCTGGAAGAAGTGTGTTAGACACTGTTTTAAGCAGACACATCTCCGGAAAACAAATTCTGGGTTTCATAATGGCAAACATTTATACAAGAAATCCGATGCTGAGATTTGCGCTTATCCAATCAGGGATTTAAAATACGCCACATAACTACAGGCAAGAATCAAAGCTGCTCCAAATACACTTCCCAAGCACTCCGAACTGACAAGATTTAGGCCAAGATTTATCAGCAGAAACTATTTTTGAATACCAGGTTGCCAATAAACATGGAAAGTTGCAATCATGGAGCATTCACAGAAAACGAAGTGGATGAAACCGCCACCAAAGCTCATTGTGAATACAATGAAGGTGAGGGTGGAATGGAAGCGTTTTCCTTTTGAAAATGTCCTTTCAAAATCAAAATACGCTGTGAAATTGCACTAATTTTGGCTGCAGGGTATAAGAGAATACTGACGATAACTAGAGGTGTTGGCTTACCATTTTTAGCATAATAGTCTCTGATGTTTCTTTGGGAGATGATTTAAACTCTAATTTTCTACCTGATAAATTATAAATATCAACTCTGAAGCAAAACACTTCAGTTTTGCCAACCGATCAAGTTCCGCCCAAACAGTTTCATGGTTTTTTTTTTTTTTGTTTCTATCTGTTCCTGTTATATCACACCAAAAAATGTCTCATGTCTGAGCTAAATGTATTCACGGACCCATCTGTTAAGTCCTTTTTTAGCTGAAACCAACAAGACATGGGCTGAGAACTGCACAACTCATCTCCAGCACCAATGGAGCTGCCCACCAGAGGGACTCCAACCTGTGATGGCTCTTCAGACTCATTTTGCTTGGAGAATTCAAGGATTCATGGAGCACCTCTCCCTTCCCCCGTTCCTCTTTGAAGCTTTGATACCCAACAGACACGACAGCCTTCTGCCCATGCATTCAAACAAATGCTGCAGCAATCAGGTCTGTTCTCCTACCAGGACTCCCGCATGGATAAAATGCTTTGGTGCCCTTCAGTGTAATGGAAAGAAACTAATTTGGCTCAATCCCTAGAATTAAATAGCTGTGGGCTGGGGAATCCCCCTCACTCACTTTTCTGTTATTTACTCCCATTTCTGAGCTTCTCCCCCCGCTCTCTCCTGGCAATTACCTGCCATCACACAAGATCTGTGGATGTGCAGTCCACAGAGATGACGAAGGGAGGTTTTGACAAAGGTCCCTGAGACAAACCGCTCTGGAAGTGACAAAAATGTACATCCCTGCTGAGCTAAACGCGACATGAAAAGGGCAAAGCTGAAGTCAGCTCAGCAGAACTGGTCCCCCTGTGCTCAGAACAGACTGCCTCAGCCGAGACCAGGGCTGCCCTGCTGTTACCTCTCACTTCTGAGCAACAGGACTTCTAATCCAGCACCCGGGGGAGAGAAAAAAGGTCTGTGCCTGGTGACATTTCCTGTCTCTGATCCCATCCGTGGCTACCAGAAGTTCATCTGGCATTTCTGAACACGAGGTCTGTCTGGGAGATGTCGGCTGCCAGTAAACTCACTGCTGTGTGCCATCACCACACCAACAACTCAGAAGGGAAAACCTCTTCGACCTTCACCTTGAAAATATAAATTAAAGGTGGCGTTGAGGTGTAAAGCAGGTGTGCTCACTGAACGCCCCATTGGTCATTACTCAATTACCCCACTGCTTTAACCCATACAAAGGAGGGTACACCACCATTGCTAGCAAAGGCAGGTGAGGAATTTCATGCCCAAACCCAGGAGAGCCCGGCCGCCAGATTTGGGCTGAATAGCAACATAAATAAGAGCATTTTGAAACATCACTCTGTACACCTTTAGTTTTCTTTTCTGCAGACAGTAGAGCACAATGTGACTGTGACAACAACGCAGTGGTGACACCAAATATTGCTGAAGGAAAGCAAAAACTTTCGAACAAAGCATGCACTGAGGGATGTGCAAGCACCTGCACACCCATGAGAGGGGACTCGAGGCTCTGCGAGGGATTGGGAAGATTGACAGCAACCACAGGGAAAAGTCAGTGTTGAAAAGAAGGCCCTTGACAGAGGCTGCTGTGCAGCACTACCAAAAGAAATAGCAGTAAAGACAAAGGTGTAAATTCAGCCCATGCAGCCCTGGAAAATCCTGCTCATTTTCTCACAAAATGGGCTCTAAGTGTTGTGAATCATCCAATTTCCAGTTTATTTCTGAAAGTCGTTCAATAGAGAGAGAGGGAGAGAATAACAGCAAAACATCTGTGCTGGTGAGATACACCAGGACCTAACAGCGAGCATTACTTCAGTGGGAATTCAACTTTTTCCCTTCTGCATTCTTGCAGTTGACAAGAATTTTCAAACCACAAAGGGAAAGGAAAGCAAAGCATTTAGCAGAGTTCTCCATCCCACTCCTGCTCTAGTGGCAGACACAGGTAGATGTCTGGGGAGCAGTACCAAATCAGGATGGATACTGTCCTGCCCTCCCCACCCCTCCAGACTCCCAAACCATGAGTGTAGGCTACGACAACCCTTCCAGACAAGGGATCCTGAGTATGTTTTCTAATTAATGCATGCAGCGCACAGCCCAGCCATGCACCAACCCTTTGGTGGGGGGCAGTGGGGTCCCCCCACTTTCCATGGTCTCATTGCCCAGGCCAGATAAACCCATACATGACAGGACAGAACAGACAGGACACCATTTGGATGGCAAGGAACACAAATGCACGCTAGCAGGGAAGGCTAGCTGCAGCTTTAGGAACCTCTGTTCTAACACACTAGGATTTCAAATGGTATTCTGGTGGTTCCCTAGGATTAGAGTAATAGTCTGCTTTGATGACAGCACAGTGCCCACGAGGATCTCAATACTACTCATCATCCTGTAACAGCTACATCTTGAAAAACACTCCAACAAAATATGTATACAGAAAGAGGAGAACTCACATTGAAATACTTGATTTCAATTGGGTTTCATGGGTCTTAACAGACCCAGGCAAAATGCTAGGGAGGGCACTTCAGCTCGCTGCTTCTCTGTATGGGCTCATTAATTAAGGACTCGTATGAAGGCATCCTATAGCTTTTTCCTGCAGTGGCAGTGCGGCTCAGAGTGATGCTGCTACTGTTCTTTGGGGCTGTTACTGCGATACACATCAGGTCTGAGCCAGCAGAGGCACAGCAGCTGCTCACAGGAGGGCTGCTCCAGCACACCCGTGCTGCTGGAACAGCTCACAGAGCCGCAATGAATTCTCTTTCCTTAATGATGTTACTCCTCTGATCAAAAAGCACCACCTCCTAGCATTGCAACATACATTTTTGAAAGGTTGAGTTCATGCAGTGACTTGGTTACAGAAGGGCTGCTGGGCAGAGAGTCAGTTCATTATACCTACCGGAGGACTCAAGACCTCTCCATTACCCTGAGGACCCCACTCTCAGCACTGCCTGTGCTGCAGGATGGGGGTTTTGCTATTTCTACAGGGCCAGAGGCTATCTTCTCCAGGACAATGCAGGCTGATCCTGCTTAGTCCTGCTCAAAACCCATCAGTAATAATGAATTTAGCACTGGCTGGCTGCATCCCTAATCTTCTAAGCAAAGGGCTGAGGCTTTCAACAGACACACTGCCTTGGCCTGGAGGGAATGCTTGATTCACACAGTGGGGTTTACCCAATGATCAACTCCATCCAGCTGAAGATGGAGCCAGCCAGCTTCCACAGTTGCCCCAGAGCCCTCATTTCTGGCTTCTTGTGCTACCTTGGCCTTCATCCTATTTCCTCCTTGCCAGGGGGAGGATGAGGACAAAAGAGAATAAGGCAAGGTCCAGCTCTGCCTTATAGTCTCATCCTTGCTTCTCCTTGGAGCCAGGGCACATCTCAGCCCTTTGGATTTCCCATGAAACTGAATTGTTGCATCCTAGCAGCTGGTCTCAGGGCAGTAGAGCACTCAACTTCATAGTGAGATTTCTCACCATTTTTCCTCCTCCACTTCTCCCCTCCTCCAAACCCTGTTTCATTGCATTAAGACTCAGAACAGAGCCATTCAACCCAAAAGAATAAGGAGCATGGCATTCAGCCTACAAGGACCAAACAAGGGAGCAGAGTACGTCAAGAAAGAAAATGAAGGAAAAAACTCACAGGTGGTTGCTATCATCAGAATGCTAAACGCTTGAAAACACACGGCTGTATGTAAGTGAAATAAGTAGATATAATTTTTCCTTGTATATATTTAGGTTGAGAATGACAAGGCTGCTATCCACCTCCAGTGTGATGAAACTTGGAAAGGGCCAAGGAAGGACAAACACAACCTGCACAGCCTGGCTACTCCAAGTGGAGTCAGAAGGAGATGTTTCATAATACTTTCACAAGGAGCCCTGAAAATGAATAAGAATTGCAGACAGGAGGCAAGGAGGCATAAAAGGGAGACAGAAAAATGCCCTTTAAAAGATCATTTCAGCTGAAAGTGCAGCATTTTCCATGGCCATATTACAATGAAGATTATATACTAAGGTACAAAAAATGTCCCTAAATAGCAGGCTGGGGCACTTACAGTCCTGGTTTAGAGATACATAGATCCCCAGAGCAAGACACATCTTAAGTTGTCAGTGATCGAAGCAGAGGGAAAAGCCTGCACTCTGGATTTGCCCATCTATTTTGCTCTCTTCCTCTCTCAAGCCCTCTCATACACAACTACCGAAGCCAGATATGGGAATGAAAGTTCTAGGGGAAACTTTGGGATGGCCTTTGTGATAGCTGAGGCTCAGGAGGACCCAAGGAATGTGAAAATTTCAGGCACAAAGGTCTTTAGGTTGCAGGCTTCAGCTTCTGTTCTTAGCAAACGATTTTCAGTTGTCCGGAGTTTCTCATCTCTCTTTTCCTTCTCACCCCTGGCATTATCAGATGCTGCTGGCAGCGGCCTTTAGGGAGAAAAAAAAATCAGTTCCTTCCTTTTTCCGAACCTCTGATCTTAATTAGGCCCATTCTGCACCTGCCTTGATGACACGTGAAGAAAATTAATGTGACCAGTGGCCACTTCAGACTTCCATGGGGCCTATGGGAGTCTCCAATTGCTTCCACTCTTGGGCCACGTCAAGGATAAGAATGAAGGGCTTTAATTACTGACCCTGCCAAACAGGGGAATGGCAAGGAGATGGATATTTGGCTACACCATAGGATCAGCATGAGATCCTGATAACAGCATCTGGATGGGAATACAGCAAAGGTTGTCTTGAGCAAATAAATTGTGAGTGCGGAACCTTCCAGCAGCATACAAAAATCACACGTCTGCCCATGCTGGCAAATGAGCCAAGGCAGCATGATGAACAGCGCTGCTGAAGTTCACAGAGCTGATAGTGATGCACGTTTCCAAGCACTTGCACAAGCACTGGTCCTAAAATAGAGCATCTGAGCACCCACAGCCATCTCTGCACACAGCACTTCCAACTGCATCCCTCTTGGTTTAATCCTTCATAACTCTGCTGAGGACACAAGCTATGGCATGACCTTCAGGGCGAGCAGCGAGGAGGAATTATGTGCAAGAAGAGACAAGGAAGTCAATACTGTTTTTCTTTCCATCACAATATTTTCCTGCAGTAAAATACTTTTATCAACACAGAGGGAAAAAAAAGGTAAAACTATAAAAAAGGAGTAGAGGATGCCTACGTTTTGGGGGAATCATAAGCACTGGTGATGCACAGGAAAATTTTCAGGTGTGCACATTCACTTGCAGAGCCATTTTAATAGAGCCATTAAAGCAGGTATTTCTCATAGGAGTAGCAGAACACCAAGGAAAGGAAAATCCATCCCAAGGTATTCCCCATCCTTCAGCCATGTCTAGTTGGAGAGATCAATACTCCAGTACAGAAATCCCAAGCTATGAAGGCTCCTGTACAACTTCTGCTTGCTTCAGTCCCCAGCCATGGCCACACGTGGGCCTGCCTGCAGCTCAGCACACATCTGCATCCTTTCTAATGCCACCCTTTGATGGAAACCCTTTTGTGCTTAGGGTGGATGAGCTACGTCTGTAGTGAGGTTTTAAACAAGCCCAGCTTTCAAGTCATAGCTCCCAGTAAATAATTCACTATTTCATAAAAAAGGGTCGACATGTTTATTACCTATACTTTTATGGGGTATCCAATGACATTTTATAGCATTTATTTGGCTGCTGATGAATCAAACCCAGACAAAGAGAGCATTTGACGTGTTTCTGTCAACGCACGCCTGCACTCCCATCAAACATCTCTTGGGCTTCCCTGCAGCCCAGCCATTCCCCAGCAGCAGCACCTTGCTCTGCAGGGGAGCTGATGGGGCCGGGTCCTTGCACACACCTGCCATGCTGCACATCTATGCCAGCAGCACGCCCTGAGCTCAGCCATTGCGTGGGCTGAGCACCATATGGGCGAGCGTAAGCAAGTCAGCGAGACGCGAAGCAGCTCTTTGGAGTCAAATTTAGCCAGGAGTCAACTTTTCCTGTTATCTTTTTCCCCCTAAGAAGGTTTTCAGCTTATGTCAGGAGAAATTAAAGGGTAAAGATATCTCACGCATTGCATTTTCTCTCCCTTTATCACCCCGTTTCCCTCTGCTGGCTCACAACGTCAGATCCTATAGCTGAATTCCCCCATAGCTCCCGCTTGAAACCATGAGCCACAGGGATGGCTTTGAGTTGTGGAATGCCGACACCAGGAAGACAACCTCACCCTGCAGATCCCAAGCTTCACCCATCTCAAAATCCAACCACCATTTTCTCCCCAAGCTCTGGAGACAGGCGAGAACAAGAGTGGTGCTCCATGGAGTCAGGAGTTGGATTCATTCATTCTTACGGGTCCCTTCCAACTCAGGGTATTCTACAATTCTATGATTATCCTTCATTGCAGGAAAAGTAGATGCTGCTTCCAGAGCTCCACAGACAGCCACCTTTCCCTTCTAGCATGGATGTAAAATCTCTTTTAATATTTTATGACACACACATGCACAAAAATAACAAAGCTTGAAATGATATGTAGGTGTGCGTGGCGTATGAAGGACAACTTCACTCAATCCTACAGGCAAATTATGACTCTCTGGATAATTAGTAGCTGATATTTTTAAACAGATGGGTCCCTCTGGCTGTGGGCAACTACGAGGCTGAATCAATCCTGAACATGTATTATATTAATTTCCGAGATCCTTGTCTCTGTGGACAAAAACCTGCTGTCTTCCTATGAACGTTATAATGATGAGAACATTAATATTAGATAATCATGACTTTAAAAGATTAAATGAAAAATGGTGATGATGAGGAAAAGACATTATGTTAAATAAAAGTGCTGCCTGTGTAGGCTGCTAAGACTCATCTGTTGACAGATTCAGACTGAAATAATAAAAGCAAGAGGAAGGAAGAGGTGGTTTCTTTCTGTCCAAAGTAGTAGAGGTGCAAATCTTAGGAAGGACTCCCAGGGAAACAGAGTTGTTCAGAGAGAAAAGGCATCTTCGTTCATCTGTAGTAGAAACGCTTAGCCCCTTTTTCTAATGCTTTTCATTCTCAGTGCCTTTCATCTTTTCAGTGCATGCTCACAGGTTTGATTTGCCCGATTATGCTCTTAACAATAAAAACACGGAGCGCTTCTGCAGGCTTTCTTTGATGGATCTCATGAGGTCAGGGAGAACCTCTGATATGGACAACTTTCTTATCTGCCATCAGAGAGATGGAGCCGTACAGGACACGGGTGCAGGTGGGCAAGCCTTGTAGGAGAGCCAACATCTGAAGCCAAGATAAAGGCTGGATGACTGATACTATGCACAAGAATCAAGGTGGTCACCAAGGAGCAGGAGCTGAAGAGAGGATCAGGGAGCAAGAGGAAGATCAGAAGGCAGCACTGGAGCAAGCTGGGAGGCAGAAAGAGATGGGTTATAGGCACAGAAGCCTCACAGCTCCCCCAAAAAGCAATTATTATCTCCCTGTCAGATGAAGCAGAGCCGCTGCCCTGGGAAGTCCATCACCTGCAGCAGGAGTGGAACAGAGCTGCTCCACCAGCAGCCCTAACAAGCTGATATCAGAGCTCTAAAACCCTGTGGAAGTGAATCCTTAGGTCCTTCCAGGAGCATTCCTTCATGTATCAGCTACTGGACCAAACAGGTCCCACCACCTGGCATCCCAGGCCTGAGCAGCATGGCTGTGCTCCAGCACCACAAACACTGCAGCCTGGCACATCCCCAGTGCTGCCACACTCTTTTCTTGTTTCAGATTTTTGCCTCTCTCCCCCTGAATATGTCTGAGCAAGGTAGAAACAGTCACTGAAGAGGCAGAGACCAGCCTGTTCATGCCTGCATCCCTTGCTGAAGGCTAGCACAGGGCAGAACTCTAATTGCTTGCCCAGCCCCATTCCAGGGCATGAAAGAAGCATGTTTTCTCCCTATCCTTTTATTTTGCTTGCTCCAAAAGAATTTTATGAATATAAAACCTTACTGCTGTGTAATAAGCTCAATCCTCTTAGAGCAAAATCTGACAAGAGCTGAAGGAGTCTTAATGGACGAATTATTTCAAACATTCCTTTCTGTTTGATATCTGGCAGGCAGAGGGAAAAGTGACTGGGGGGTGCTGGGGACATCGTACTGCTGGCCTTCCTCCTTACCTCTTCTATTCAGATTATTTCCCCCCCGTAGGTGACCTTTTGAATGCTGCCTCTGATCTGGGCCTGAATGAGAATTTCTGACCCTTGATGAGAAAGGTAGAAAAGGAAAGTTTTTCAATAAGGCTCAACCCTTTAAGCCTGTTGCTTTCATCTATTTTTGTGTGAAATTTAAGGATTTGTCTTTTTTTTTTTTTTCCAGCCCCCCACCTCACTTTAGCTCCTTTCTGATTGAATTGCATCGGGAACCGAGAGTCAAAATGTTCACTGTAGCAGTAATAAAGCTCCCTTTGCACTCTAAAATCCCAGGAACTGCAGTGCACATCAGCAGCGATTTCAGTGCTGACAGCTCTGGGTGAGGATGCAAGCACCTCCTTCACCCCCCGCCATCAGGATTTTAATCACAGAATGGGTTGAAAAGGACCCCAATAATGACCGAGTTTCAACCCCCTGCTGTGTGCAGGGTTGCCAACCAGCAGACCAGGCTGCCCAGAGCCACATCCAGCCTGGCCTTGAACGCCTCCAGGGATGGGGGAGAAGGCAGGTTTGCTTTGCAGTCTGGCAAGATGCTGCATTGTCCTGGCTGCAGCCAGGCACCACTGCCCATACATAACATTGCTATCCACTACCAGTTGTGCCTTGACTTTTTTCTGCCCTGCACAATGCGTAAAAAAAAAAACCCACCAAAACAGCTTCACAGCTTGGGCAAACCTCCTCTCTGTTCCCCCTTAAGGAACATTATGTCAACGGATCCTCATCAAATCACTGATTATAATAATTAGGACAGGATGATCTCAGAGCTAACAAGCACGGTGCCTGTGTTCGTGATGCAGTCAACAAACTTATCCTTCGTTCCCCTTTGCTTTTCTTCCCAGCATGCAACCAGGGCTAAAGCCTGATCCCCACTCCCCCAGCACTGTTATAGGACTCTACACACTGGGATGCTCTGGTTACCACAGGGAGAGAGATTCCCAAGCTGTCCCAGCTGCTGCAGTTGTTAACCAAAATAAATTAAGATACAACCTTTCCCCTCCCCCCCCAGGAAAAAAAAAAAAAAATACTAGAAGCTACAAAATGCAACACAACTCCAACTCAGATGCTTTGCAAACTTGATTGAATGCGTTCCGGACTTCAAATTTCATGGCCCTGAAAAATGCCTATTGATTTTAAATAGCACAGTTCAGGTCCTGACGCACATTGATTTCCATTATCTTTCTCCCTCCTTCTGTTGTGCTGCTAACACCCATTTCTCCTGGGATGCGACAGCCCTATTTTAACACACTGCTTTCTCTGCAGGGGATAGAGCTTCATTAGCAGCCTAAAAAGGTGGGAGGGAAGCAAGTTAGCTCTGGGACATATGGCTGGGCCAGATCTGTCCCTGGTGTAAATGCAGTTATCTCAGTGCATGTGCTGTTCTGGAAGCTAATCTGGATCCGACCCACTTCCATGCAGTTTTTGAGTTTATGCTGGGGTCTGAGCCCTGTTCTGGATCATCATCAGCTCGTGAGGGTAAGGATCAGGCATCTACAGGGACAAAAATAAGCGGAAGGAGGGACATTAAGAAACGCCTTCTCATCCTTACGCTCAAAAACGAGGCAAGGAAGTGGTCTGCACAAAAGTGGCAAGAGAGGTAAAATGATGATAACGATAATTTGCCTTCCCTCCTCTACTTCACTCTCCCCGAGAAAATGCTTCAAAGAAAGGAAGGAAAAATCTCAAAGCCCTGAAAAGCACATTTTCTCCATTAAGTTTATCGATTATCTGAGCAAACCAGAACAAGATCAAAGGAAAAGAGGGAAAACCTGCAGCTAATTAGAGAAACAACTGCGTACAAGCAAAAATATCAGGAAGCAAGACAAAACCCTGGCGTGGATGGGGGGAAACCACAGTGCAGAGTCATCAGCATTCACGAGAAAGCAGAGAGCACGCAGCCAGTCATTGTCACAGCGGGATGGCAATGGGCTGAGCTCAATCTAAGTGCCCATCCCAGGCAAGGTATACCTGGGGTTGGGAGTTCTCCCATTTCCCAACGCTATAGAGATTGAGTCGATGCTCTCCAGCACCACCAGCACAGCTTCCCCTGATCTCAGTGCTGCTTAATCACCCATCATTTTGTGTATCTCAGCCAGCAATGCTCTGAGGGCAGGCTGGACACACATAGCTTTGTATGCTCCAGCAGCACCTCAGCCTGTGCCCACAGGTGGGCAGCCAGGAGAATCTGACTGCACTGTGTAAACCTGTGCTGCTTTTATGGCCACTGGAGCGTATGTTTAAGGCTTGGTTTTCAGAGGTGCTAAGCAACCTGTGCAGTTCAACGGGAACTGCTGTCACATTTGAAAAATCAGAACAAGAAACATTCAGTCACAGTGGTGTGCTGGGTGCTGCACAAATCAATAGGAGAATCAATAGAACAAGATTAGTATGGGGGCACGGGTGTACCAACACGCTCATAACCCCCAGCTATTTGCAAACACTTGCACATCCCTCTCTAGAAACACACGCACTCCCTCTCACGTGCAGATGCTCTTACACATGGCTAAATCTGCACAAATGCTCATATAAATTCAAATTAGGAAAATACTTTATTGGCATGACAGGCACTATAAGCACAGCCAACACGTAAGAAGAGAAACCTGTCCGAGGGAGATAGGATTCAGCAACCAGGTTGAACACACACAGCTTTGCCTGGCATGGGTAGTGCAGAGAGATAAGACTGGGGAAGCAGTTCTGCCTCAGCAGCTCTGCCAGGGCAGTCCAGGTCTCCCCAGTGCCTCCAGGAACCCTCTTCCTCCTCACAAGTCTCCACCTCCATGCCCAGAGAGGCGGTGGTGCCCCATCCCTGCAGACAGCCAAGGTCAGGCTGGACGGGGCTGCGAGCACTGCTGAGCTGTGGGTGCCCCTGTGCACTGCAGGGAGCGGCACCAGGCGGCCTTTAAGGGTCCCTTCCAACTTTGAAGGGTCCACAGCCAGCTGATGTTGGTGAGAAGAAAGCGGCCAACCTACAGGTCCTAAGAGATGTGGGTGAAAACAGCTGGGAAGAGTCCAGCGCCTCACACATGAATCATGCACAGAGCCAATGCTGGAAGAGAATTTCCCTCCAGGTGATGAAGGTGCAGCTGATGGAGATGGTGGTTGGGAAGGAATTTACCCCCAGGAGACCTTGGCAAGGGCTGATGAGGGGAAGGATGACAAAGGTGTGTTATGCACTGCTCATCTCTTTGGAAACATTCCTCTGTAACAACCTCAGCTCCCTACCAAGGCCAAGTTTGGTTCCTCCCTGGGGTGCTCTCTGCCTCTGGAGGTCTGAGATTCAGCCCCATCTCATACAGAGGGACCCTGAGCCCATACCTCCTCAATGTGCTTCAGCCAACCCCTCCACCAGCTCCACCACATCTCAGATAGCACTGCTAGAAAACACAGAGGGAAAGAACGGACGACACAAGCAATTATTCTAAAGGTTAGGGAGAGTCAGGGAGCAACGATGTCAAAAAACTTAATTTTATGCATCTGCAGATAAAAGCCAGAGCAGTGGAAGAGTTAAGTTAAATCTGCTTGCTGCACGCACATTGACCTGTTGTTCTGCTCCACGAAGATCTTTCTGCTTACAGGAAAATGCAGGCTAGGAAAAAACCTCTTGTTTTTGATAACTCATTAAAACAAAAGCCACTTTCTATTCCAAACATTCACAGGAGCTTTCTAGGTGACTATTAAGTAGATCTCTAGAGAGGGAGCGCCTTTGTTTGCATGAAATGATCACTCTACAAGCACAACTAGATATTTACAACTTCTGAAATTCCTCCTCCTTCCCATAAATCTGCTGTGCATCTCCTCCAGCTCCCAGTTCCAGCATGAGGCTCAATCTCCAACCCTGGGCTGGACAATCCATGTTTCCCATGGTTAAAACAGCACCCAAAGATGAGGTAGAAGGGGTTGGGCTGGGACACAAAGGAGGATACACGACAACCATTTGAAAATGCAGAGAACATTTTAATTAGATGGCAAGATGGCAGGATGCAATTACTCATGTTGGAGTTTTGCCAGCTAATATCCATGCAAAATACCACAGTGTGAATGGACAAAGGGTTTGGGGACCTCTGGTTTATATTAGTGAGGACACAGCAATCCTGCTCAAGGACAAAGATGGAAAGTTGGGTGCATAGAGGCAGGTGGGCTGACATAAGGACAAACGCTTATCAGAACATAAGGACAAATGAAAGAGCAGCTCTGATGGAGCAAGCCAGGGAAACCACTGCTTTCTGTGGTTTGGCACTAAGGAAGGAATCAAGGCGCAGAGTGGTTGGACTTCAGCACTCAGTACCTGCTCTTACATGGTGGCACTTGGGGACACAGCAGTTACTGGGCATGGTGGGGATGGACTTGGTTATCTTGAGGTCTTTTCCAACCTCGATGATTCTGTAATTCTGTGATCTTCCATCTGTCTCTGCTCTCCTACTCCAGCCCTACGCAATGACAGATTTCCTGCTTTCTGCATCAGTCCCTCTGTGGAGCAGAGAATGGGAAAAGCTTTCCTAAAGTAGAAGATCCTGATTTAGTCGGCAATAGAAGAAGGTACAACACTGCAGGGAGCAGCATCCTTCAATTTGGCTTCAAAAGTAGAAGTGAAACAAAATGCAGGAAGAAAAAAAACCCAACTGGATCCAGACAGGCAGCCCACCTCCTGCCCCATGGGAAGGTTTGAGTTAGAGGAACTTGCATTGCGTCGGCTGATTGCAATTACACCATCCGCTGTCTGGCTGGAAATAAAATGAAATTGCAACAGAGTTCCAGCTTTAATTGAAATTTCCTGGGATCTGTTATTACACGGCAGCAATTGTTCTGCAGCACTAATGAGCCTTTGCTCAGATGATTATCCAAGTGTCTCTCCAGTCGCTATTTCATTATTGTATTATTAATGATCAGATAGGATTGTCACAGCTGAGATGAAACTTGAACATCTGACAACAAGGCAGAGCAGCACACGGATCAGAGCACGTGGGTGACTGCTGTGACATCCCCTGCCATAGTGGCTGCAGTGTCAATGCACCAGGCTTGGAGCACGTGCCAACGCCAGGATGCTGAATCATTTCATTTTTGGTGCCTTGCTCTGTTCAGCTGCATGGACTTTGCCATCCAGGTGACTTCTTTAAGACAGTCTCTAGACTTGGTCTTCCACAAAGAACTATTCTGTTCTTATTTGCTTTACTCGTCTGCTAACAAGGCTAGGACTAAACACAGAACCCTTTTATTTCAGTTCTCTTTCTCATCAAGTGAAAAATTCACTCTTGGCATCTTTCATTACTGGCATCAAGAGCCCCCAGAGTCCTCCTAAGCAATTATCTGGGTTTCATGGCTCGAACGGATCAGTGAAATGGTTTTGACACAGCCTTACCCAGCCCACATTGCTTTGCTTGGAAGTAATTCAGACCCCTCTCATTCAGCACATTGTCCTGAGCAGAGTCCTGCAAGGAAGCAGGCAGGATCCTGCAAGCTATCTGCTTGGCACGGAGCTGGGCCAAGGCTGGGAGCTGTTAATTTTGCTGAGAGGAGATGCACGAGATTTGGAAGCACAGAGGGAGACCTGGCTGGCTGCAGCCCTGACTGCTCTGAGAAGCAGCTTTCCCTGCCTGTAGGGATGGAGCTGTACGGAGCATACAGAGCACTGAAGCTGCATGTGGCCCTAAACTCATCCACATCCCCAAAATTCACCATTCTTTTCAGCTCTGATCAGAACCCAGTGGTTCTGGTTTTGCTCATTGCTCACTTCTTGTGCTCCTCCGTGGGCGATGTTGAGCAAATGATTTCACTACATCAGAAATAACTGAAACACAAACTGGGACAAAAAGTTCAATCCAAAAGCCAGGTGACATTTTAGAAGGTTGTTTTGTTTTGGTTTTTTTTTGTGAGATGCAGCCAGAAACAGAGAAGGAACAGCTTTAAAACAGCAGGAAATACTTGTAAAATCAGAGTGAGTTGAAGGAACACTTTCCCCCAATGGAACGATCTGTAAAAACACAGAACTGTCAAACCTTTGTTTGTTTTTGTCACTACAAATTCTTCTTCCCTTTTTCCAGTTTTTTTTTTTTTTTTTAAACTTAAGCAAGAAGTTTTAACCTGTGAAAGAAAGATAATGGTTCCCTTGGGGCTGCCTGAGTGCTTGAGCCATTATTAATTTTTTATCAAGTCTTTGTTGCCCGTGATCCTACGCATATTTTGGTGATTGGACCAAAAAATGCATTCCACTAATATTTGGTTTTACCATTAAATAAATATTTCAATGTTTAAATAACCCCCTGCACCCAGAAGTGTAAGAAGTCTGGAGATCTTCATGGGGGAAAATACATTGGTAAGTGCTGGGTGTTGTTCCCAATCCTGATAAAAGACAATCTATGTGTCTGGGAACCATTTTCTTAAAACCCCAGCAGAGATCCTTGCTTTTCTTTTTGTTCTTTCTCAAGCACACATCACACACGATTAGATCATTATGGTCTATCAATTTGTCATATTTCAGCAATTTTTTTTCTTTAAGGATCTAAGATAAGAAATCACTAAAAAGGCCTAAAACTGGAGAAAAATCATTTTACAAGAAACAATTGCTCCAATTTGATGTCAAAACACATAATATTCTTCTCCCTTGAAAGAACGTGAGAGAAATCACATCCCAGCAGCAGTGATTTCCCCGTGATTTTGGCACTTGGGCTGCAGATACCTTTCTCAGAGATGACATTGAAGCTTTCATTTCTGCAGCAATGCCTTCCTGCTGAAAGGCTCCACCTTAAGCCAACCCCCCACTGCTATCTTGGATATTTATTTAGCCTATTTATCTAACTATTCACGTTGCTGGTGGTGGGGCTGAGATTACAGAGGAAGTGTGGTAGAGTTCCACGCCAGCAAGGAGCTCAGCAGGAGAAAGAGAAGCGCTTTGCCAACTCCTCCAGCAGGCTGACCCAAAGCTAGCTCAGAGATGGCCACCCAAGCACCTGCCAGGGCTGGGGGCAAAGCAGAGCAGTGCGTAGAATCAGTAAGAGAGGTAAAGGACCTCTAAATCTAGATCTAGAGGACCTCTAAGATCATCAAGTGCAACCGTCAACCCATCACTGCAATGCCAACTCATGGAACCATTAAGGTTGGAAAAGACCTCTGAGTTCATCACCTCCAACCATCCTCCCCTCCTCCCCATGCCCACTGAACCAGTTGTGCTGAACAAGAGGATTGGTTCAATACGAAATGAAGACCTGTCGGCGAGACACCGCTTCATTAACCTGTTGGCCCAGCCCAAATCCCATAGATCCACAGCTCCATCTCAACGTGCTTCAGCCACACCAGCCTCTCCCTGCACCCCCAGGTCATCAGTATGCTGTGCTCGCAGGTTAAGGAAGACAAAAAAGTCCCTGTGGCTCCCATCTGCCCCACTAGAAAGGATGAGCTGATTGTCTTCTACCTTCAATCACAAGAAATAATCAATCTGTAATTAAGAGCCTTCTCTCCAAACCCTCTGTCAGGTCTTTGCCTCTTCCCCCTTGCATCCCCTATCAGTGTGCAGTCAGTTTAATGAGATTTCTCAGTAACAAATGACCAGTTTGTAATAATTATATTTTCTTCCATAATTGCCGTAAAAATGATTTAAAGCAGAGAAGGCTCCAATTTATTAAGCATCAAATTTTCTGTGGTGAACTTTTAACTACGAGAAGAGCCTCTGAGACTGAGGGAGCTCTCCTCCCCCACTCGGGGCTTTGCCATAGCCCTGAAATATTGATGGTTTGTGGATGAAAATGTAACGCTGGAAATTTGACTCCTTTATGGAAATAAATGAACCCCGTGGCAGGCAGAGCCCAGCTGCCCTTTCGTCATGCCTTATGGCAGCAAGGCGAGAGGAGAAGCTGCACAGAGAACAAACCCATCCTCAGCACATCCCAGCCCTGTGTTCTCCCAGCTCACGTTAGCTGTGTGCACGTCTAAAGGGGAAAAGCCCACAGCAAAGGGAGTGTAGGATCCCAACTGTGGGCTTGGAGAGCTGGCAGAGATGCTGAGAACACAATGGTCACCCTAAAGAACATCATCTTGGGGCTCCTGCTGCTTGGAGGACCCAAAACCTGCGAGTTCTCACGTGTGGGAGCTCAGAGATTCGCTTTAGGGAAAGACTCAAAGATTGGAATTCGCTTCCTTCAAGCACAGCTGCTCCTCAAGGCCAACCTCCACTCAGCACTCTTCTGGCTTTTCCTCAGTCTCTGGCAGACCTGGCTTTCTTCTCTACCATTAACATAAACCTTACATCCACATTTTTTGCTAAAACCACTTGTCATCTGGACCTTATAACAGGACAGAGCATCTGGGCAAAACCTAGAAATGGTTTCCAGACTCAAAGGCTTCATTTGAAAAGCACTCTACTGCCTTTGACAAAACACAATACTCAAGTTCTGCAATTGTTTCTATTTGAGTGAGAGACCACAGATAAAGCAGTTATTTAGGCAGAGTCATGTAAATAGTTCTGGGGGAAACAAGAACCCAAAGTTTGACTTGTGCACTGCCACAGCATCTACCTGAGCTGGGAAAAGAACCCAGAGTGCTGGTTCTCCATCCCCATTATAAAACACAAAGCTCTTTCTTACATTTCCCTCAGCGTTCCTCTCCATTAAACTTTGATGTAGTTTGCATCATAAGTCTTTTCCCAGCAAATCTGGTGTTCTTTCATTTTTACTGTGGCTGATTATTTATAGCACAAAGGCAGAGTCACCCAGCTGTGAGGTGATATAAAAACGTCACTAATGCTAAAGAAATGGATCCCACATCATTAGTTTTCCAATGGCTCTCATTTCGAGGCAGCAGTGTGTCCTGCACTTTTGGACCTATTTTTTTTAATGTGAGATGTGTGGAGGAGACGGTGGAGATTTTGGGATAATAAGCAAGCACAGTGCAGGCATGAGAAAGCTGCCATAGTAGTTATGCCTACTGCCTACCAGAGTGCATGCAGTGAGGCCCAGGTGGAGTGCAGGACCTGGCACAGAGTGGCAGTCTTGCTATTATGTGGTGCATCTCAACACCCATCTGGGAGAAAGCATCCTGAAACTGTTAAGTGGGATGCTCAATATTAAGCATACCAAGCACCAGGAGATGGACAGCAATAGGGCTGACAAGATCCTGCCCTCTGCTCTCCCTGGTTAGCAGTAACACCTCGAGGAATGTATTTTGAGTCCCATCTCCCATTCTGTGCCATCGGAATCTCTTTGTCTTAAGGACTCAAGCTGCTCCCAAACCTCCTGCAAAAGTCTACCTCGAGTCTCCCTTGGTGTCACTGGAAGCTTGGGCAAAGCCCTGGTTTCATTTGCTCTCTGCCAAACTGCTCCCAGCACGGAGAGCATTGAAATGCAGAGCACCTCCTGCTTCCTTTTACCTTCAGCTGAACAGGGAGGGAAACAGCTCCTAGCAGCTGGCTGACCTTTCTGCAGCATGACTTGCTATAGAGCAGCGATCCATGACCCCCAGTGGTGCGGATAATTACAGCCCAACAGGGCCACCATTGCTAAAACAAGAGGCTATTGAGATGGTTGATACTGGTTTCCTATTCCAACACTTTGAGCAGCTCATTACAGAATCATGGAATGGCCAGGGTTGGAAGGGACCTCAAGGATCACGAATCTCCAACCGCCCGCTACAGGCAGGGCCACCAACCTCCCCATTTCACAGCAGCCCAGGCTGCCAGGGCCCCATCCAACCTGGCCTTGAATACCTCCAGGGATGAACAGGGCATCCACAGCCTCTCTGGGCAGCTGTTCCAGCACCTCACCACTCTTATACTAAAGAACTTCCCCCTGACATCTAATCTAAATCTCTCCTCCCTCAACTTCAAACCATTTCCCCTTGTCCTGCCATTATCTACCCTTTCAAAGAGTTGATTCCAAGAGTTGATTTGTTCTTCCCATCTTCCTCCTCCTCACCTTCCAAGGAGGAGGGAATGGATGGAAACAATCAATTCCCTTAATTAGGACAAGGGGCAGTTTAGGCAGGCAGTAGGAGACTGAACAAGTCTGGCTTATAAGGGAAGAGATTATTTTAATGAGGCCTAATTCTATTATATGAAAGATGATGAACAATCAATGTGCAATCATGCTGACAGGGAGTGGCTAAAGATTTTGGCCTTTGGTATGCGTGAAAAAACTGATTTCCTACACTTTGCAGACAGAGAGGAAAATATGAAAGAGAAGAGGAAAGATAAAAGGAGCCGGATCCTTGCAGAAGGTAAATTGGCACAATTTGACAGCTTTCTGATTAACAGCAATGAAAGATGTGGCCAGGAGACTTTTAACCAGCCCGTTGTTTACCGGCGGCTGTTGAAACCCAGCGCCTTGTTTCAAAGCACTCCTGTTACACAAACCTCCAGCACGCCTACAAAAGGCTGTTAATTTAATTAATTATCCCCAGTAAATGGACCCCTAAGGGCTCCCAGAGGTAACATGCATCTTGGCAAGGAAACAAAACAACTGACAGCAGCATCTGCCTTGCTGAAAATTATGGTGCCCACCTAGCAATACTGAAGCAGCTCCGTCCCCTTGCTATGCCCTCAGGGTGGGAACAGCACCAACCCACACCCTGCCTGCAGACCCTACGCTGATGCTGGGGGTACAGACAGGCTCCATCCAGCTTGGATTTCCTGCCCTGGACATGAGAGTAGCATTAACCCTCTTTCTGCTAGCTCTGTGCACGTTTCCAAGGTGCACACACTCCAAACCAAGGGCTTCATCCATATGGTTTGCAAATTTCCACGCACCAGCACCTCCTGGTCGGCCAGCATCACACTCACACAATTGATTTTTGCTTTAGAAGGTAATGAGGCCATTTTTAACAAGACGAACTCAATCACACCCATGGAAAAGGACTTAGCTTCCTGATGATTCTCCCCCTAAATTGACTCAAGAAAGACATAACTCCTTCCTTTGCTATCCACGGTGGTTGGACGAGCTCTAGCTGGAGTAAATCAGACAAAGCCCACACTCTTTGCTGACGCTTTGCCAATATTTGGAAGCTGAAGATCATGCTCAGAAGACCTTGGGAAGGTCATTCTACACTTTATCTGCAAAGATCTCGTCTCCTATGCTTGAAGGAAGGTCTATATATCACCTGAGGGGCTGTTTTAGTATTGCTTTTCCTCCTTGCAGGAAGTGTATGAATGGCATGCAGCCTCACCCCTGACAAAAGGAGACATAAAGCAGTACCCACACTCTAACGCACTGTTTTTCTGCAATTGCATAAAGGTCAAAAAGTAAAGTTTCCCAATGCTGTGTTACTATCATTACAGGCTTTTTTTTTTCGTTGGCCTTTCATATTTGTTGGCACATTCGTTTCAGATACACGCACAAACGAGCCTCCCTACAAACCCACCACTGCATGCAGCTTGAGCTCTAACCATGAGAAGACGACCAACTGCAGAAGACTGATTATTTGCAGCTTAACAAGCAAGAGGACAAACAATAAAAAGCAGGGATAATGCATTACGAAATGTACTTTGTTCATTTATTTGACAACTGCAGTTTAGTTGTAATTAATTATGATAATACTTTATGGCTCACCAGTTAATGTTCTGTAGTATAATTTGTTCGAGTCTCAGTAGTATGAGGACTCCTCTTCAGCCTCCTGCTGCTAAATCTGTTACGTTGCAGGGAAGAGCCTGACATTCCAAGAGTGACAATTACAGAGGGCACTGCTGAGGGAGGGTACAAATTAAAAACGTGCTTTGGGAAATCTGTCAGCGTCGCATGCACAGAGATTGGGCTTTGGCAGCTTTGCCTTTGACTTTCCTGAGGGGAATACGAGGGTCTGCAGATAGCATTGACTCCATCCAGAAAAGAGTTGTTGCCATTTCTCGTGGCTGTGGCATTCAGCTGCAAGGTTTTCCTGACAGTGCCTCTCCCTGCAACAGGGCGCAGGTCTCAGTGGGAGCCTCTCAGTGCAGACAAACAATAAATAATCATGTCCGTCATGGAGCGTGGGTAGAGTGCTGTAGGCAGCTGGGAGGGTTTTATACATTTATCCTTCAGGCCTACAGAGTCTGGGTGGCTCGTTCATAGGCTGAAATGATATTGGTTTCACACTCTATATTGCTTTTCTTATTAGATCTGGACAGAGCAGTCCTTGTCTAGAAATCAGCAACTGTCACATCAATTTTACCTGAATGCATACAGCCCTCTGGCTCCAGCCTGAGGAGCATTCTTCCCTCCTTTCCTAACAACAGTCTCTTCCATCCATGAGGGGGTCTAAACCCCCTCTGCCCTCTTTCAGCCCTATGCTTCTTGCTGTATCAGCCTGCCAGGCTTTATGCATTGCTCCTGGGGATGTAGAACTCACAGAAACACTAATGTTCAAAGCGACCTCAGATCTCCAACCCCCACTGACTCCACCATGCCCCACTGACCACGTCCCTCAGTGGTGGGGTCACTGTCCCTGGAGATGTTCCAGAACCATGGGGATGTGGTCAGTGAGTATGGTGGGATGGTTTGGCATTGGACTTGGGAATCTTAGAGATCTTTTCCAACCATAATGATTCTATTCCATGATTCTACCTGCGTGGGTGCTGTGCTGAAGGCAGAGCTGTGCTCAGACCTTTCACCACCCAGCATCCCATCCTCTGTGCTGCCTTTATTGCTTTCTATCCTGGGACCCTCGCCATAGACAGATACATTACCACGATTCTTCTGGCAAACCTCCCAGCACTCCCTGGGACACAAACAGCAGTAATTACGTTTAAGCAAAACCTATTAATGCTTTCAGGGATCCAAAGAGAAACCTTTCCCAAAATCTTAGCTAAGAGATATGGGAGGAAGTTGCTGAGCGACCAGTTCCGTAGCCTCCTGCTTAATTACCAAAGTCTTTAATGACTCTTCTAATGAGCTGCAGAAGTCTAGATGCATCCTTCAGAGAGCCATTAACTGTGGAGCAACCTGAGAAGAAATTCTCTCCTCACCAGCTTGCAGAAAGCCTGGGAAAGACCAAAAAATCCCAATCAGCTGCATGATGCTTTGTGCAAAGCATCAGCTCTCACTTTTGGGAACGCAGCAGGAAGCAGTTCTCCTTTAGACTCTGCTTTTGAGGCATAGGTATGGGGTAAGACCCAGATGTTCCTCCCTGACATGCTCCCTTCTCCTCCCCAAGCTTTCTGAATGGTGTACCTGCAGCAGTAGTCATTAATGAGGACCTGATCTCACCGAGCCTTAAAATGTTCCCACAGCACAACTAATAATAAATATCATCAGATTGCAGTGTAGAAGAATTATCAGGTTTCAGCAGCTGTAACAGTATCTGAATTATCAGGTGAAAGCCTCATGGAAAAGCAATTAGGTAATAACAGACTTGTACCAAAGTCATCAGAGACTTTTCATACCATGCTAGAAAATCAGGACCCAGAATGAATTGGATTGGATTAAATAAAAGAACCCATCTAACCTTCTCATAATCTCCTACACTGAGCTGGAGCTTCACGGAGCTTTGATAAAAGCAATCACAACATTTTGTTTCAAGCTTTCCTTCATCCCTTCCCAGTATTGCAATGAGGGCACCAAACAGGCACTGCCCCTGCACACCTCCTCTCCCAAACCTCTTATTTCATAGCACTTCTCAGGAACGTATCAGAAAAATCTCACACCTCCCTCCCCCCCCAAATCCCACCAACAAATGGAACGAGGCAAAAAACAGACTTATGTCACGTCCTTATGTCTAACCAAACCTACACAGCTGATGCCCTTGCCCTAGAGCTGTGCCTGTGCACTCTTCTGCCATTGCAACACTGCAATCATTGCCCATCAGGATCTGCTCCGCTCAGGAAGCCCAAAGCCCACTGCAGGGATTGAACGTCTGCAACTAAGAAATGCACATGCTCATATGTCTACTACCTGCTGATGCCCTGCAAGTTTCCCTGCTGCTGTGTGCTTAAAATCAGACAACTGGAAATTGAGGAGATGGGGGGATATTACTAAAGGCTGTGGATCTTCTGTTGGAAATAGAGGAGAAAAAAAAAGAAAAAAAAAAAAAAAAGGGGGAATCCATAGGAAAGTGGGCTTTTGCTGCTTGATTTTCAGTAAACATCTCTCAACAGAGCACTTCTTGAAACGCAAACACAGAACTTAGTGTTGCTCCATCCCCCCTCACTCAAAACAAGGAGAGGAATGAATGAGTAAAAGAAAGCCCATAGAAGCACAGCAGTAGATGTGCAGACACACCACCCAGTTTCCCTGTGTCGGCAGCCAGGCAGTGTAAAGCAGGTTGGGTTTGCAGGAGGACAGCATGCAGACCAGTGCTGGAGGTGAGACCTCATAACCTCAGCAAACCAGAAGATCTGCAAACTTAGTTTGCATTTTGATTTTCCTTTGATGCCTTCTCCCCTTTTATTCCCCAGGCACCTGTGACGATTAATATCAAAGGGTATCATTGCAACTTTTCCTCCTGACATTCAAACCAAGCAATTTTGGTGTCTGTCAGTCATACACAAGGAAGGGCAGGAGGTGAGGCCAGCTCTCCCTCGGATCCAAGCGCTTTTTCTATTTACGTTGACACAAGGAAGAGCTGAACATGTAGTGAGCCCACGAGAAATGTCAGCTTTACTCATAGACCTCTGCATGAAAGGTGAGACCTGAATATTGATCTCTTCTTCCAGGCATTGGGCTCTGCAGGTCTGTGAGCTCAGGGACAGTTGTGTCTATCTGTGGGGTGCAACGCCAATGACCACGGCTTTGGAATCCCAAACACTGACTGATCTTCTCATCTCTTTCCTCCCTTAACTCAAAATGTTAACACTCTCCACAACTAGCAATGAAAGGTAAGAGAAGAATCAACTTTTTTTTTTCTTTGAGCTCAAAAGGAAAAGTAATTTAGCAAACATTACTGAAAAATCAGGGTTTTTATAAAAGGACTTGCGCTGCGCCTCTCTTTATTATTGTTTCTTCCTCTCTCACCCCCTTGCTGACTGACAGCTCCCTGATGATATATTCTCTCCATCAGCAGGTGTTTTTCATAATGTTTCATTTGTGGCACTGGAAGCTGGATGGCCCCTCTGTACCTCCTCCAGTTTTTCTCCTTTTCCAATTGCTGCATAGATTGAAGAAATCAAGGAGAGTGCTCTGCACACAGTGCGCTCCTGCAGTAAGGTGCTTCCCTTTCCCAACCTCTAGATCTTCCCGTGAGTGCTTCCATGATAAGAGCAGAAAATGCAGATAAAGGCAAGGGACAAGTGAATATTTTGCTCTAAGAATGAGATACGTTTCTGAACCCTGCCTGGGTTGCTCAGTGCAGGCATCCTGGGTACCACCAGTACCCCTGGCACTGGGTCTACATTGCTGGAGAAGCAGCAGCCCAGGAGCACCGAATAGAACTGTTAAATGGTTTGAGTTGGAAGGGAGCTGGAAGGCAGCCTGGTGCCGCTCCCTGCAGCGCACAGGGACACCCACAGCTCAGCAGTGCTCACAGCCCCGTCCAGCCTGACCTTGGCTGTCTGCAGGGACGGGGCACCACCGCCTCGCTGGGCAACCTGTGCCAGCGCCTCACCGCCCTCACTGCCAAACCTTCTTTCCTATATCCAGTCTAAACATCCCCTCTTTTAGTTTGAAACCATCTCCCCTTGCCCTGTCCCAGCAGACCCCGCTAAAGAGTCTGTCCCCTTCTTACACCCCTGTAGGTACTGAGTAGCACACAGTACCAACGTAAGGCATCATTTCTCCAGCAGCCCAGGGGATCTGAACACTCAAGTGGCAGATTAATTTCAATGCAAACTGATCGGAGATGAGGAGATAACCACACCGTTTATTTTGTGGGCAAACAGCAATTCCTTTACAGCCTCGATCTCAAAATACTCTCCCTTTGTTGTGCCATCGCTGCCTCAAACACGAATTCAAAAGAAACTCAAATAAGTCCATATTTCTCTAGGATCAATTTGCACAAATCCTGTGTTTGCTGTGTTTACTTCGTTTGCCGAAATTAGAAGTGAAAGCCAGAGCAGCAGGATGGGAGACACTCCCCTGGTTGGAATTACTTCCACTTTTCCTCGAGGGTTCTTACTGACAGCGCAAATTTGGGGCTTGTTAACACATTACAAGACATCAAGCGTCACACAGCTTTTGCTTTTCAATCTGCTTGTTTCTGTTGCTTCGTTGTGGTGACAGTTTAAATCTGAGCAGGAGGGGGGGCAGCCTTTGTAGCAGCAACGTTTGCTGCCAGCTTTGCTGGATTTGTTTCCAAAAAGGAGCAGGAAAGGTCCTTCCTGGGTAACTGCAGAGGGGTCAGTTGGTGTGGGGAGATCCCTGCCATGGAGGGGGGAGAGCAGAGCCGTGCTCTGCCTGCTCATCCCTGCACTGCTGCCAGGTTTGATGCAGAACCCAATGAGATTATTCCAGCTAAAGGCTCTGAATCACCTCTTTAAAAGGATTATGCTTCTAAATGCCTAGACACGTTTGGGAATCAGAGCCCAGTGCAGGCAGCAGAGATGCACGGGGAGATCTGTGTGCTGCTGGTGTGCTCGGGCTGCCTGGCACTGCAGCTTCCCAATGGGAAAATGGCACTAAGCATGCTGCCTTGCCTTGTGGGGGAGAGGGAGGAGAAAGGCATTAAAGGCTGTGCGATGCTCACCTCATACAGCCCAAGGGAGCAGATGAGTGGGATTTTTTTTCTCAAGTATTTTAACAGAGAATAGCTCTACTGACTTCAGTGGCGAAATGGAGCCAATTTGCACAGCCCAAGGATCTGACTCTTGATGCTTATCTAAAGCTTCCAGGACTACAAATGAGGGCTGCAGGTATCAGACACATCCTGCTGCATGCTGCTATGAAGCACAACACAAGCGGTTGTAATAGCAATGGGAAGTTCCTGGTACCACTGCCCTCAAGGCAGGGAGCTGATGATGAGCATTTCCTTGCTGGCAATGGATAACAGCAACAGTAATTCATCTGCTCATAGGCTTGAAGAGAACTGCAAAGCACAGAAGCCTGTAAAAGGATGGGAGGTGCAATAGAGAGCTTGCTCTGGAATTCTGGAGTAGGTTCACATCCAGCTTCTGGTCAGATCCTATGGCCTTCCTCACCTCTGCTGGCAGATTTCTAGCACTGATATCCTGGCATATTGCAAGACCAAGAGCCATAGAGAACCTCAGACCCCGCTGTGCATCTAAAATGTAATCAGATCCCAGAGTTTTATTTATTCATCCTCAATCACAGCCTGCAGCCTCCATGATCCCTAATCAAGACAAACACTTTCCAATGACTGCCAATAGGTGTAGTCATTTTTCATCCCTTTCCACTCTCACAAAGCCCTGGGTTGCTGTTTCCAGACAGCCAGATTCCCCCCAGCTGGGGATGTGCCTGTATCTTGGAGACTTAAGGTTATCCCCTACGTACTGATGTGACTCTTCCCACTCCCATAGGCACAGCCAAGATCTCTGCTGATGACCCGACACCTACAAGGCATCTGATCCTAAAATCTATCAAAAAAACCCATGCCCATCCTTTGATGCAATCTCATTTCCAGCCTTACACATGGCTCATTCTGGTCTGAATAGTTCACACTTCCTTCTGCACAAGGAAAGATCTTCCTTGGCCATTTCCACTGATCTTTATACTGTCCACCAAGCCCTATTACAATTGGTAGTTAGAGATTTGTGCATTTGTTTTTATGGTGTCTAGGAGAAGGGAAAAAAACCAATCCTTTAGCCTGCAGGTAGGAACTAATATGAAAAATGTTCATGCAGGTTCAAATGCAAGGTTGGAAGGAACTTCAGAGGAATCACTCAAAGCTTAACTGTCTAAAACCCAGCGTTGCCCTTTCTGGCAAGGACCAGTGTGGCAGTTTTAATTCCAGAGAAGTCTTCTATGCCCAGAGAAGATATGGCTTGAAACAATCCATAATTTATATGCACAAACATTTTTTTTTAAATGCACAATATAAACCAGTGCAAAAATGACAGCTGGGAAGAAAAAAAAACACAACAATTTGATCCATTTCCAGACTCTGTTGGAGGGCTCATCCACGCTAAGAGGAACTTCATACTGCTGTCTGAATAGGATAAGTGAGAAAAACCTCATCAAGCCTGGAAAAGACAAATTTCCTGAAAGCTGTCAATCTGCAGGCTGTGTGTTACAGCTGAAATGCTGGTGTTAGCATCGCATCAAAGAGACAGAGCTCCTGGAGGACTCATTTTTTTGTGCCAAGCTGATGTTCCAAGGCAATGGGACAGGTCCTGTTCCTGGAAGGGAGCTCTGGAAGGACAGAAATGCCCTGACATCCAGAAACACTGTGGTTTTCCTAGGAAACAGGGGCTGGATGGAGGGCAGGAGGGGATTGATCTCCATCTGCATTCTGAAGCTGCTCTAAACACGACAGAAATATGAATGGGATTTGGTTTACGCTTTGTGCAAAGCCTGCAAATAGTCTCATATAGAACTAGAATGAATCAGGTCATAAATAGAGAGGATGGGAAGGAACAGTTGGTATATACACCACACATTTAATAAGACACATTGCATTTACTAACCCTTCTGCTCCAAAGGATCACGTTCCCCATCCGCTTAGCTCTACTTCAGCCTTAAGACAGAGCCTTGTAAAGCACGCGAGAGGCAGACAACATAAATACAAGTGCTTTGACTGCCTGGAGCACCCTGCCCCGAGTCAGTGCACACAGGAAGACCTCAGGCACATACCAAGCAGCTCTGCTCCAAGCTGGCATGGCACGAGGCAACGGCATTTCTCAGACAAGCACACGAGGGACGGGGAATTTTAATATCTTCTTCCCCTACAAGTAATTTCCAGTGTTTATGCTCTGTGGAGCTCCTTACGAGTGTCAGAGCAGAACAAATGTCAGTTTTAATGGACTTGCTAAATCATAAAACCCGTTTGCAAAATTGCATCTGATTAAAACATGAAAACGTTCCATTATTCACCGAAGATCCCAGGCAGCAAAGGGAAACTTTGGCCCACGGGACTTTACCTCCGTCACGAAAACCAAGCCTACAATGCACCCTCGCCAAACACAGAGGCATTTTCCCAGAGAGGAGGAAATAAAGCTTAGCATTCATCATTTCATCATTAATTCTTGTAGCGACATAAAACACAATGTGAATTACAATGCGCATCCCGGCAGCACGCACTGTCATGGGCAATATCCAAATGCTTCTGAGATGTAGATCACAGCTCCCATTGGGAGAAGGCCAGCTCTGGAACGGGCCAAAATATTTTGTTTCTAAGACGGCTGACGCTGAAAGAGTTTCCTATTATTCATCCCCATTCTAACCTGCCCGCGTTCACCAAAAGCCTGCCTCCTACTCCATATGGGAGGGAGTAAAACTGGGAAGTTGTTTTCCATATGGACAAAG
Organism: Centrocercus urophasianus; assembly: GCF_019232065.1. Classification (NCBI taxonomy): domain Eukaryota; kingdom Metazoa; phylum Chordata; class Aves; order Galliformes; family Phasianidae; genus Centrocercus; species Centrocercus urophasianus. The sequence continues at coordinate 3,915,157 of NW_024884944.1, forward strand.
CAGATGAGGCTATAGAATCTGTGTTGTAAAATAGGGCTGCTTTAGAGCAAATAGCACTAAAACCTGGAAAGATACCCATCAAAATGATGATGTTGGGCCATTTACTGGAAAGAGCGCAGAGGCTTAATTCTAACTGTGCTCTCTAGATGGTGATGCAGAGCAATTATCCTTCAGTTTGCTGAGTATGTAACCTTTGGTAACAGTGCATTCTGAAAAGTGACAGAAAGTGATTTAGCCAAACACGCCGCTTCCAGATAGCTGCCTACATCCTAGATGTCAAACAATACATCAATCAGCACTGTACTCTTAAGCTGTTATTTAATTTCCAAGGGATTTGGGAAGAATGTTTCTCCCCAGAACCTGATTTTTTACTTTATTTAAATAATAAATAACGCAGCTGCAGGGGAAGAGGTAGGAAGGGAAGGGGAGCAACTCATTTATTTTTGCAAAGGCAAAACCATAACATTTGAACACATCCAAAGCCAAAACAGTTCACTTCAAATGGTTCCAAACTTTCCATTGTTCGCGCACCCAAAGAGCTGATTACATTCTGGTTCCACAATAGCATTTCCATGACAACTGCTATATGCATTGTTTTCTAAAAGGGCAGAAGGGTACAGATAATCTCAAAATGAAATGGTTTCTCTGAAGGTTACCAAAGCTGATTTTTCTCCAAATGGGTGCAGATGCGCCCTGGTCTGACCGTGTCAGCACTATAACAGGACATGCAGGACCATTGCTGCTCTGACCAATGCCAAGGAAGAGGCACAGAGGGATGCTGCCCTGTGATGAATCTGGATGAATCCACATACAGGACTAAAGACTCTTCTCAGACTCTCCTAAAGCATCCATGACCCTACTGGAGATGTCAAGTGCGATCTCTGCCATACAGAGAAATTCCCCTCTAGCATATAAAGCAGAACAGATTCAGCCAGAGCCAAGTGGTGTTTCACGGCTAAACTAAGGCAGAACTGCTCTGAAATATTTGGATGAGAGCATCAAATAAGAGTAACAACCCTTCTGTCCATCAGTGCTATCGAAGTGTCTTCTCTGTGTCTGAGGGATGCTGAAGTTCAGCTTAGGCAAATTTCCCACCACTGTGCAGCAGTTTTCATGCAAAGGTTAATAACTCCCAGTACGTTCTGTGAGCTCAGCACTTCTCCTGAATTTCAGCTTGATGTACTGCCCTTTTCACCAGGAGCACATTTCTTCCTCCCTCCCTCCTGCTAATCAGTTTTATCAACACAGCCCCAGGTGAAGAATGGCTTTCAAGATACATAGACTGCGAGACAGAAAGCGTTGCTTACACCAAATGATAACAGTCAACAGAATCCTATTAATAAGCTACAGAAATCCAGCTAAGACCCAGAATCACAGCTGATGTAAACTGAAATAGCAATGACAATTTATACCAAAAAAGAGCCTGGCCTTGTGAGTTTATAAATCTCAATGCTCTTTAAAAACAAAGCAGTAAATCATTTTGCCTGAGAAATGAGAATATCAATTATATTGCTCTATATCCTTCCCCTCCTCACTATAACCATTGATTTGTGCTTCCCTATTTCATCCTAGGATTTTTGAAGGCGGCTGAAAATTTATGGCTTCATTCTACAGAGAGGAAAGCTGAGGATCTCTTGAGTTGGGGGTGCTCACCAGGCTGCGGGGGATAGAGTTCACCTTTCCCTGTTCTTCTTCCCATACAAGATCTACAAGATCAACGTGTTTGTATTCCCCCACCCCCATCAGCATCCATCTGCTCCCAGTGGGTGCCACGTTGCGTGGGGCAACAGCATGTTTCCCTCCCAAAGGATGCTGGAAGAGGGATGGGCTGCTTCTATAAAGGCTGAAGCAAAGCATCCATAGCTGCATTTGATTAAAAGCGATATTGATGCTAAGCTCTTGCACTGCGTTTGTCAACCTGAGACTTGAAATGATCAACATAATCAGCTCTCTTAGTCCAGAAGAAAGTGATTGGCTTAAGGTCACGCGGAGTCTCCAGGGAGGACAAGGACCAGACCCAGCTTTTTGACTTGAAAACAGCAGTGAAAACGTTCCCTTTCCTCCCTCCTCAAGTTTTTCCTTTCAATCCTGAATCTGCAGTTGGAAGGGGATTCCTCCATGCAATGCTCCTCAGCTTCCCTACTGACTTACTTGCTAATGCAACGTAAAGGACAAGACTGGTGAAGGACTCATGAGAAGGTTATTCTCATGCAGCACAACAGCTTGGAACAGCTGAAACAAAAAGTTCATTCTACCATCACCAAGGTGAGGCACAAGGCATGGCACAGCTGCCCAGGGAGGTGAGAGAGTTACCATCCCTGGAGGTGTTCCAGACCCATGGGGATGTGGCACCTGGGGACATTGTCAGTGGGGATGGTGGGCTGGGTTGGGCTGGTTTCGTGGCGAGGGTCTACACTTGCTGCAGCAGTTTCAGATGAAGAAAACCATAGGACAACTGAATTACAGATTAACAGAATCACCAAGGTTGGAAAGGACCTTCAAGATCATCCAAGTCCAACCATCCACCTACCATCAATAGTATTCACTAAACCATGTCCCTTCACCACAAAATCCAAACGTTCCTCTGCCAAACTTGATGTTGTTGCCAAACTGGCATCAAGACTTCCCTGCATTAGGCACTGCTGAGCTGCAGCTCTTTTCTCTATCTGACGCTGCACTTGGGACAGTTGGAATAAAAGCACAAGCAAATAGCAAGCAGCATCTTACATTCTAGGCACAGCTTTAAGTTAGAAGCTAGAAAAGCCAGAAATGAAAGATAGAAATGAAAAAGGCAAAGACTGAGTATTTCTGATGATTCTCCTAACATCCTGGCTGGAACACAGCATGGCAGCAGCTTCACAGGATGCCACTAGCTCCTATCACAGCTTCTTTAAACCCATTCATTCCTCATATTTCAGCACAAACTCTGCAGGCCAACACATCTCCATGCAGAAGGACTCAGGATTGGCTTCACCAAGCCAGGACAAAGCTTAGGTCTGCTTGTACCCCAGTTAACATCTGCAGGGGGGTGCATCAATAAAGCCTTTGCCTAAGAAATAACTTCCATGCAAAGCTCAGGGGTTACAGTTAGTCATACACATAACATCTGCAGCTTGGAACAGAGGTGACAACAGCACAGAGCACACAGTCATCATCATTTCTCTTTTCTGTGCTCAGTCCACACCATTTACAAGCAGCTCAAACTGCAGAGGATCGTTACTTGAGATCAACACTGACCACAATGGAAAGAAAATGAAGAGCTTCTGAAGATGCAAGAAATTAATTATACGAGTAACAACACCTTAGAAAGCATCAGCATTTTCCTTTTAATTTCCCTCCCTCCACTCGCCAGAACTTCAGCTAATTTTGAGCCAGAGCTCAAAAGCTCAAAGCTCAATTCTTCTGCGGAAAAGCTTGATGGGGACTAATTGATCTGAGAGAAACTCAAGCATGAAACAGAAAAAGCCTTTCGCCCTATGTATTATTCACATTTTGTGGTAAGAGAACCTCAAAACGGGCTTTGGGACCTTCCAGTCAGCATAGATTCGCCAAATTCAAGCCACACTCTTGGCTTTTTTTCCTAAATTGCCAGCAGCCATGCAAAGTGAAGACAGCAAAAGCCTCACTGTTTTGTAATGGAAGCAAAGCAAAAGAGAGGGAGAGAAGGCATCCCATCTGTTGGCCAAACCACGTCAGAAAGTCACTGCAGAGTGGGGAGAAATGCTGAGCAATGGCTCTGTGCCTCCTGCCAGGTGCTGCTGATCAGGCTGAATCCTGCATATTTGCTTCCCTCCAAATAAGAAAGCTGTTTTGGTTTGGGTTTGTTGTACTTTCCCTCCCCTTCTCGACTACAACATAAAAACAAGCCAGGGAAACAGATATAAATGTCCACAACATGACAAGATTATACTGCAGAGCTGAGACGTGGGAAAGTGAGAGCAGGGAAGATGTACTGGTAACTCTTAATAGAAACCACAACAGATAAACACAGTCAGGAACAGGGAAATCTATGCTTACTTCTTAGAGCATTGTTTATGTTAATAAAGGTTTGGTAATGAATTACTGGTAAGTGGCTTCCTTTAGTGGGAAATTATTCAAGCAAGCAGGTGCGGCTTAGCATACATTTTTCTCCTTCACTGTAGGAGACACAGTGCAGGGACAGCCAAGCACAGCTCCCAGCCAAACAGCTGCAGTGGGGTGCAGAAGGTGACTGACACGTGCTGGGAACAGCTGGGTGCACATAGGAAGGAAGGATGCAGCTGCACGGACACCCATCCTACTCAGTGCAAGATCCAGCACTGCAAACACTGCTGCCCTCAACATCTTGTTGGCCGCCATGAAGATGTCCTGATAGAATCATAAAGGTTGGAAATGACCTCTGAGATCACTAAGCCCAACCCCAACCCATCCCCACAATGCCCACCGACCTCGTCCCCACCATGTCACATCTCTAGAGTTGTGGAACACCTCCAGGGACGCTGACCCCACCATTCCCTGGGCAGCTGTGCCAATGCAGCACCACTCTTTTGGAGAAGAGTGAGCAACCAGAACTCTCATCAGTGCAGCAGGACAGGTTTGTGATCACATCTTTCCCATGCTCTGGCTCCACCTCAGCTCCTCTGTTTGCAAAACAGAAACAGCTTTGCCCACACTGGCAACTAAATCCCATTTTTGCTTGCAAAAGGCTCAGGCACTAACACAGCGCTCATAATTTTGGTTCCTCGATGGATAAATATGCTCACCGCCACTCTAAGCTGTCACAAGGATTTGTATCTGCCTTCATTACATCCCTTCCAGTCACAGTATAATTACATCCGATGTTGCTTTAAGTCTCAGTGAGCAAAGAAATTCAGGAGATTAATCAGAATATTTCTCAAGAAGAGTTCTAAAAATATTCTGAATAGACCAGAAACCCAGATGAGCGGCGTCCTCGTTTATTACTGAGCCAAGCTCTGGATGCAACAATCAATTGACTTGATAGGTAACACAGATCGTCTGCCTCTCCCATTTCTTTCTAGAAGATCTCACTCAGGTCCAGATCCAGTTTGTTTGGGTTTTTTTATTGCCTCTCCCCTCACTGGAGTTTATGTTTGTACGTGTGTTTTCAGCATTCTCTCCATGTATGCTGTTGTCACGATTTCGAATTAGGTTTTTCCTTTCTCATTGTCCCCATCCTATAACAAATACCTTTTGCAACACCTGTGTCCTAAGATGCTGTTCAATTCTGTCCTTCCAGTAACCTGTGAGAATTTTGTTGCTGCTTTCAAGGCAGTCATGATGTAATTGCAGACACGCAGCAGAAGTTTCCCATATGGTTCTCAAGGCTTTTTTTTATTAAACACAGACCTGGCTTTCCGTAATACATAACACAACACAACCAATCAGCTTTCCACACAAAGTAACACAGATTCCTCTACACCACCTTTAGGGGTTCGCCCTTCTTGCCAAGCCAATGTTCTGACCATATCTCCACGTGCTCTTGTCACAATGGCATAAGTCTACTGGCTGGGCAAAGCTTACAGCTGATTTACGTCAAGAGCACCAGAACAAGAGCAGACACTCGTCATTTGCAGCTGGGCCAAGAGAGCTGTACAGAAGGATGTAAATATTCCCACTGGAGCAGGCAGAGAGATCTGATCCAGGAAAATTTCACTGCTTAGATCAGTGTCACTTTAGCTGCTACCAAGAACATTTATTGCAAATATATAACGCAATAAAATCAGGGAATTGCTTTCCGTGGTGTAAATGACCTTGTGAAGGGATGAGGGATAACAGAAGAGGGCAGTCAGTCTCCCTTGCTCTTTGTTGGGAGGGGGAACTCATGCATAAACTACGGATTACAAAAACCAGTACAAGCTCCAAAGAAACCCAGCCTGCAATAGATTGCCTGGATACACCATGAGCAAAGGGAATGTAAGATGGGCAAAGTGCCCGCAAGATGGAAATTACATGGGAGAAGAAGTAGGTATCGCTGAAGGAAGGAAAGAATATTAAAAACAGAGTATCATGATTCAATGCCAGAACTATTAGGAAAGCAAAGGAAATATGCTAGAAAGCTGCATAATCCATATCAGTCACTGGATGCTTTTCCACTGGGGAAGACTGGAGGTGCCAAGGTTGAAAAGCCTGCCATTCATTATTTTTGATTTAGAGCTGCACAGACACGAAGAGCTTTGCATGATGCATTGGTTGTATATTCTCCTATTGATCTCTCAGACTTAGTTTTCTAAACTTGCCATCCATCACCCCCAGCAATCCCACTCAAATTCCCCTTGAGGGGAGGCTAAGGAGAAGCAACTGTCCTGTCTCCCAGGGCCACAGCCAAATGGTTTATGAGAGCCAAGGATGCATGGGGACTTGGGTTCATCCACTGCCTTTGTGATGGATTGGCAGCATTTGCAAATACTATTTTCCACCTACTAGGGTGGACGTAGGGCAAGAGCCTCCTTGAGCAAGCTGAGCTCCCCAGGCCTGCTTTGACAAGCAGCTCTGTGTATCTAATACTTATTTCCCCCATTGCTCCATCCTAAGCAAGAACGGCCCCTGAAGTGGGTACCAGAAAAACCTCATGAAAAGCCAGATTTGCCCCAAGCAAGGACCAAAAGAAAGCACAGAATGAAGTGTTTCAGGATCCGTCTCCCACATGTCCAGCTATCATTCGCTTTTGCTGCGCTCTGCCAAATGTTTCATGAAAGCATTGATGGCTCTGACAGTTCTGAATCCATCACCTTAATTCCTGCAGAAACTCTGCAAGGATCTGTAAGAAAAAACTCTCGCAATGCTTCTCCCCACCCCCTTCTTGTAAAAGATGCAGATGTTACCAACACAAAGCATTATTCATTTCCTCCTTTTCTGACATTTCAGGTATAAAAAAGGAAGCCAGTTATAAAGGGGACACGTAGGTTAAGAGCAATCTGTCTGTGCTCAATAAGAGAGGGGAAAAAAAGAGAAGTGAAATTGTACATTATTAGCTGATCTTCCATCACCCTCGCAATACAGAGAGCAGCTTAGGAGTCAGGGAGAATTTAAAAACCCATCAATGGCTCCAAGGGAGCAATGCTCACTGGGGGAGGGAGAAGCATTACTGCCTAACAGGTTACATCCAGGAAATCTCCACGTTTAGAAGGAAATTGCAGTGTTTTTCTTTTCCTTCTCTCCAGAAGAAGGTCTTTGAACAATTACACACGTTGGGTTTGGGTTTTTCTACGTACCAATTTAACCAACCCACAGCAAAGCCACCCACGTCATACAATCATGAAATCATAAAGGCTGGAAAGACCACTAAGACGACCCAGCCTAACCTTCAACCCACCCCCAAGCCCACTAACCACATCCCTCGATGTCACGTCCGCTCTTGAGCACCTCCAAGGATGGTGATCCCACCACCTCCCTGGTGCCAGCATCAGCACAGCGCGTTCACGGCAGGAGACACAGAAACCAAGCAAGGAAAAACGAGCTGATGTCATGTTTGCCTCACATCACATTGGCCTGGAAAAACACGATGGGTTCAGGATGAAAGCACACTCAAACAGAGCCAGAAATAACCTGGTCTGGAGGAGCAGCCATGGCGTAAGCCTTAGCTTTGGAATAAAACATCTGTTTACCTCTTACCCAACAGCCCTGCTATTAACCAATTACTGAGAGGCAGCAGAGAGCAGCACTGCTTGCTGGTTTGACTATTACCTTCAAATATTTCAGGGCCTGCTAATGGGAGATAAATTCCTGTGTGGGAAATTGGCAGCAATTAGAGTCATTTTAAGCAGTAGTATAGAATGGATCTGACCTTTGCTTTCACATGCAGGGGTCCAACAGAGATATTATGTTTAATATTTTCTTAGTTGTGGAAAAAAAGCTTTTGTTTGCAAGTACCAGAACAACAACTTAAGGAAAGAAAAACACTATGAAAAAAAGTGGTTTAGAAAACAGTCCAGGATATAAGAGTCTGAAAAATAGAAACCTGAAAAATAACAGTCTGAAAAAAGTCTAGTGTCATCTTTGTCACCAGCCCAGCGTGACAATAATTCTGCCTTGCTATGACTCACTTTACCCATCCCCAAGGCTGGGCTGACTCAGAACACCTTGGTAGCTCCTGAACTTCATTCTGACACTTCCCCTTGTTTGGAAGTGACACCTTCACAGCACTCACAATTATCAGGGTTTCCACAGAGAATCCACCTTGCCAAGACAGCTGAGAAGCCTGCTGGGAAATCTAATCATTCAAATAGGGAAGTTCTTTTATTAGGATAAAGATCAGGGGTCTTTTCCAAGCCTGCTTCCTACAGCTGATGCACAAAGCAGCCCTTAAACGCCATCTGAAAGGCTTGCAGTAGTCTTAGACAGCTCTAGCATTTCTGGGGCGGACTTTTCTAACACAGTCATAAATGAATACCGTTGTCTACAGCCAAGCAGAACTGGACAGACATCAAAAGCAACTCTTTGCATTTTAGGCTTACTTTTCTTCCTCCCTATTCCTCTGCTGCTCAGTGCCCCCAGTCAGCTGCCTAACCCCAGGGTCCGCAGCCACCAGTCACAACTCTTGGAAGTCTGGCATCGCGGGCTTAATACACAAAGTGCTTATTTTTACCACAGCCTGATGGCATTTCTCCTAGATAATGATGATTGATTCTGTTTTCCATCCTTTGTCAAAGCTCAGCACATGCCTAGAATGTTAACTAGTTGTTCTTCTGATGCTTCCACGTATCCATCTGTTCCTCTGGATCTCTCATTCTCCTGCTTTAAAAGATGAACTTTCCTACAGTCAGAACAATCTATTAATAAATAACAATCTAGGAGATTACACAAGCCAATTAATAGTAAAGCAGCACCAGGACTTGCAGTGATGGATGGCACTGAACGGGAGGCGGTGGAGCTGATCCTCATCCTCATGGGATTAGCACAGCTCTACAACAGCTGGGGGCCACGGTTGTGCAAACAGCATCACAAACGAACTCACGGTAATTAATCGTGCTTATAGGCACTCACACTTTCTTGTGCAAATCATTCCTGAGCAACACGAAGGAAGCAGGAGAACCACTTAACATCAATACACAAGGTGAGAAGGATGGTGTTCGTAGTTCCAGCGCAGCAAGGAGGAAGGAACACCTCACTGAGAAATGGGAATAGAAGGACACTGCAGAGTATTCCTCCTTCAACTTGTGGCTTTAATGTAGCACAACCAATGTGGCAAAAGACATGGAAGACCTCCTTCACTATTCCAGCTGAGGGGAAAAAGTAGAAGCCTATCAGTTCAGACCTGGCATATACAGTCTCCTCCTTTTCTTGCTGTAGAAATTGCCTTGTCTGCCTTCCCTGCAACATATTTCCACGCTGATTACCCCGCTTTATTGTACAATCATATCTCAGCAGAGACCTCAATCTCACAGAAAAGATAAAGTGAAAGCACAGCCTGAGTGCACAGAGACGGCACAGAGTCTGGGTAAAAGAGACGAGCAAAAAAAAAAAAAGAAGAGATTATCTTCACCAAATTCTAAGCAGGCAATTAAGGCTCTGGACCATCAAGACCCAGCTCCTCAGCATGAAATACCTTCAGGAAAACTCAAAGTCTTAGAGGGATCCGTAGGTTGGATTAAGTCTAGAAAAACCTGGCAACTCAAGCACCCTGGTCCTGGCGTTGCCTTGCTTCTCACTTGTCTGCAAAGCTGCAGGGTCACCAAGGTCCTCCTTTCTGCCACTCTCTTCCTCCTTTCCAGCCCCAAGAAAAGATCTAAGGCCAACATGAGACCAAGGGATGGGGGTGTACTTGAGCCGTACTTGAGAGAAGTGAGGTGGGAATTGCTGCAGCTATGGACTTGATGCGTCCTTGTGCTTCTCTGTGCTTTGAAAAGGGAAGAAGAGAAGCTGCAGAAGCCTCTCAATAGCAGTGAATGAGGGCAGGACCAACATTAAATCAACAGCTACTGTACACAGAAGCATGAAGGCAATGTTCTTTGTATGACAGCAGCTTTGCTGGGCAATGCAAGAAATCCCATCCCAGCAGAGCAGACAAAACACACTAAATTTGCTCTGTCCCTTCTATCAACCCCTGAGTTTCTGCTCCCATTTGCACCAACACAGCAAAACCCAACCAAACCCTTTACTCAGCTCAATGTTTTGCTTCACTTGACATGAAACACATGCCTCAGTATCCATCTGAATGGTAACCATTACAAGTTTACAATGTGCCATCTCAGTTTGTCCCTTCTATTTTCAATCTCCGTTCTTTCTGCCCTCTCCTCCTTTCCCTCAGTTTAACTCTGTGGTTTTTTTCCTCATTTCTCCTCCTTTGCCCTTCATAATGACTTAATCTGGCAGGCAGTGTGACAAGCGAATGAATCGAACACGGAGTTTTCCTGCACTTCAGATTCATTTGAAGATTTCTCCCAGATGCAGCTCGAAAGCCCCAGATTCAATTTCCCTTTGACATAATAACAGAATTAGTCTCATATTGTCATACATAAATTACTCGCAAGCCAAGTGCCAGGAGAGAAAGAAAGAGGGGAAAAAAGAGAAGGATCGGATTCAGCAGAAGGTGTGACTGTGACAAGCAACAACAGAATAACAATAGGGAACCACTGGGTGACATCTATCATATCTGACAAACAAGGAGAAAACCATCTCTATATCAAGAGTAAGAATTATTTACTCTTTCTCTTGGCCCCTGAGCCATTAAACCTTATATCGAGGATTTCTGTGTCTTGCAAAGGACACACAAAGTCTAAATAACTCTCAGATTGAAAATTATTGTATCTGACTCGGTGTCTTCTTTTTTTTCCCTCCTTCCTCACAACACACCATTCAAAGAAATAACCCTTCTGCCCTTAGCTGGGGGAAAGAAGCTGCTGCTGAGAAGCCATCAGAGATGAGAGCCTAGCAATGCCTTCCCATCCTCCTGAGCTGTTTAAAGCCCTCAGCTGCTCCCAGACAGCTTCTCTGTGAGGCTGAAGGATGGGCAAGCTCACAGACCCATGGGATGGCTCAGCTCAAGCCACCAGCCAGCAGCTTGAGGAGGGAGAAGACGAGCAGAGTCCAGCCTGCCAGCACTTCAGTGCCCCAGTTGTCTCTGGGCTGGGCAGTGGTGTCAGATGGGCACACAATGTTCCTCTCATTGCCTTTAAAGGGCTTCCCAAAAAATCAGAGATTATTGCATTTATTTCCAAAGAGGTTCCCCTTCTTTCCAGAAGAGGCTGCAAGTTTGATTTCATTAACATATCCCTTTGCATTGCAACTTCCCCTGCAGCACAGGGATGGATGCACTTCTGTCACTCTTCCCTTCCTTGCCAATCCAACTAACTTTTGGTCAAAATGTCCTTAATAACACAATAGCCTTTGTATCATAAGCAGAAGCCCTTCACATTAGAGGTCTGCCCAGATCACCTGCAGTAAATTAAATGCTAAATGATAACCTTGCCCACCTGCATTGACAGCATACAAGCACGCATTACTGCTCTGTGATTGCCACGGATCCACTTCACCTGGAGGTGCTCAACTCCATCAAGTCCCACAGTCCCTCTTAGACTCAAATTTCAGAAAGCAGCTACCAAATGCATCAAAAAAACCCCCAAACCTTTATCTGCTTTAAGCCAATCTACTCTCAAAGAGTGCCCCACCAGTACTAGCACTGTGGGAACTGATGATTAACAGCTCGCCTTATCTGGTATCCTTGTGATTTTGTAAGCTTCTATCATAACTCCTTTCAGCTTTCTCCTTGTCCTCATCTCTCAAGGAAAATACAGTGTGTGTGGAAAGGAAGGGCAGCTGGAATGATAACTGATAGATGACAGTGTGTTATTGGTGTGCAGGTGGAGAAGTTAACAGAAAGGAGGCAAAGAGTGGTGCTTGGCTATATCTCAGTCCTAAGATGAAGCATCCAATGGCAAAAACACATTTAAAAAACAAGCCTTTATATGCTTCCTCCCCACCAGTTATGATTGCAGCTGTGTTCCAATGAAGTTCTCAGCCTACAGCTTTTTAGGAGGCACGCAGGAAGATAAAATCACTGACACCACTGCCTGTGGAGAGGAAGGCTGGATTTTACCAACGCAGGCTGATTTGTTGGCTTTGGCACTCAGGCCACCGATTTGAGTGCAGCCCTGAGTTGTGCCATGGAGCAGATGCTCATTGGCATTTGCTGCCCACCATCCCTTCCATGAGGCTTCTCCTCATGGCACAGCTGGCTTTATGGCTGGGGCAGAGGATGAGGACAGCGTGCCAAAGCTCGTGAATAGGCAGGAGATGGCTGTCTCTGAGGCTAGCAATAACACAGCCTTTCTCTCTGTTCATCTGACATGTCATTCCAAAGGCTGTCTGCTCTGTCACGACAAGGAGAATCTGGCCACCCATCATTTTTAATAGGTGTTATCTGAACATTCAGGGACATGCGAAGTTATTGAAATACAGGAGCGAGCAAAGAAAGGAAACAGAAGAAAATGTAGCTGCAATCTCAATGCATTCAAGATCCATAAAGGTATTTTTAAACACAGACTCTGGAAAAACTATTCGGTTTGATCCCTCTCTATTGCTTCCTTCAATGTAGAGATACTAGAGGATTAATGGATCTCTCCCAGTTGACATCAGTTCTGGTCTTTTCCTAGCGTTCCTTATTTTCTATTTCAACTGGGGTCAGAAAGCAGCAGCCAAACAAACACGCAATCTGAATGAAGGAGTCACGAATATCTTTTATTTTCCTCATCGCTAAAGCATACAATGTTGTTGCAGATCCAGGACTTGGACATTAGCCACTCTATGAAGGTCCTGAGCACTTGCAGAACATCAGGTACAAAGAGGCTCTCCCCTCGATAAGAGAGTTGACAAGAATCCCAGTTGGTTTTTAACACACCTTTTGAAAATACAGGCTCATGTTGAGGCCATGTACTACACAAGGGAGCGAGCAGAAGACTAGCAGCAGTGCAATCACAGCAGGTTAATAACTCCTCGCCCTATGACTACAACCCAGCCAGCACCTAACGATTGGCTTTCAGGGCTGATGCAGCAGGACTCTCAGCTGAACAAAGCTCTGACCGCAAAGCCCTCGGTGTTTGTGACTGAGCAGCACGTTCACTCTGTTCCTTTTCTGCCTGCCCTGCCACCCTGATGCAGGATTGCACCCAGGTGACGTGTGTCAAACCAAACACATCGCTGCTGCCTGTCACCTCTGTGCCAAGTGGAAGCATACCCCCCAGAAACCTGAATTCTCTGCTACACCACTCATCTGAAGCCCACATCCAGCTCCTCACCCTGCAAACAGCTCTGTGTTCTAAAGCAAGCTGACCTGAACACAGACAGCCCTGACAACCTCCTGTCCTTGATTAGGTGCCTCCTGTCCTTCCCTTTTGGTTTTTCAGCAATAAATTGGCAGTCAGAAACTGAATTTGCAAGGTGAGATGTGGCAGATGTCAGCAAAAGGCACCTGACTGAGCAATTCATGGCGAAGCTGTGAACACCAGCAGGCTCTTCTGGGGCAAAAAAATATACATATATATATTCTATTCATTATACTTCAGCTTTGAAACCCTCCAATTAATTCGGTTTTCTGGGGATGAGCAGCTGACAATGCTCAGAAAAATCCCAACCCTGGGGCATCACTTCTCACAAGTAACGGGAGAGGACAGGGGAAAAGACCTGATGTTTTCCTGCTGCCAACCTCCCCCTTTCGCTCGCTGTATAAATACCAGCTGCTGAACGACCCCCTAAACAGCACAAGGAGCCCCCATGTCTACAAACACCTGAAGGAGGGATGTCCAGATCATGGCCATGCACAGAGCAGCGAGTGCAAGCCTCGGGGATGCTGAACTTCAAACCAAGCCAGGCTTTATTTGTCTATTGACAGAGCGAATGGGTTTGCTGCCCTTTCTAACCCACCTCTGAGACTGCAAAGGTCTCTTTAATCCGGCAGACAAAGGCATAACAAAAACGAGTGGCTTAAAGCTGAAGCTACAGCAATTCGGGCTGGAAATAGGACATGCTTTATTTACTTTTTTTTTTTGAGCAGAAAATGCAATAAGCCATTGAAGCAGCTGGCCTAAGGGGTGCAGGAGATTGCATCCCTTTGTCTCTACAGTAAAATCTGCCCATCTCCACCTTAGACAAAAAAAAAAGCAAACAAGGAAATGTGACAAACTAGGTGCAGGTATTACTGGCAGGTGCTTCCTGCCACGGCTATGCAGAAGACCATAAAACGTGACCCTAATTGTTCCATTTGCTTTTCCAGATCTGCAGAAAGTGAAGCTGATGTCTGGATCACCCACCTTCTGGCTTTAGACCAGCTTGGAAAAAATCAAGGTTAGCAAATGTGAGCTATCAGAAAAACAGCACTTGCTGTTAGTCCCATAACACGCAGAGCCTGGGGAAGTCAGAGTGGTTATTAAGACTTGTGATGTTCCTGGCTGAAATCATGGCATATGCTTGGGCTCAATGCAGGTCTCACTCTTCCCCTACCTCCTGCTCAGCACGACTGGAGCACACATGGGCTGCCCATCTGGATGTGGTGCCTGGAGCTCTCTGATTTATCCCCTTGGCTCAAGAAAGAGGCAGCTGCAGGCATCCTTATCCAGTCAAAAGCACCCTGAGACTGCCTGAGCCCTGCAGGAGGTGGGGCATCCCCCTGCCCAGCCATGCCCCCCAGTCAGCACTGGACTTTGTTACTCTGGTTGAGCCACGCATGCTCAGGCAAAACCCAGCCCTCAGCATCTTACAGTCTTATAAAGGAACTCATGGACTTGTTTGCACGTGCTGCTGTGGAAAAAAAAAAAAAAACAAAACAAAAAAAACCAGAAGACGACTTTCTGAAACAGAAATGAGTTGTGTTGGCAAAGCGGTGGAAGCATTTTAACATAAATAGAGTTGGCTTATTAGTTTAGTTGCTTTTTCTTTCTTTCCAGCCCTGGTAGTAAAATAGTCCTCCTTCATCTCTACTGATCAACACAACGTGCCTGGTTAAACCCTTTCTGTTCTGCACTGTCTGGCTTTAGACATTGGAGATAATGCCACCACACAGGGTCACGCTGTCACTGCATCATAGAATCACAGAATCGTAGGGGTTGGAAGGGACCTCCAGAGATCATCGAGTCCAACCCCCAATCCTCTCTACTTAGCTTGTGATTGGCTTAAATGGCTGCAAGACTGACTCAGGTCAAACAGTGGGAAGCTCTAAGTGATGATAGTGGGAGGATCTGAGCACCAGGAGCTGTCTGGTGTTGAGGTGAAACCCATCAGTGAATGGTTTTCCAACCAGTATAAGTGACTGGGAGCAGTCCAAGCTCATGGGAGACTGCTGGAAATCTGGAAGATGCTCTGAAGTGAAGAGGTTGTGTTGACTTTGAAGCCACCCTTTGCTGCATATCTGATGCTGCACAAACCTCACTCTCATTTTTTCCACGAGGCGCAGTAGTGAAGTAACTCAGCATGGGGAGGACTGGAAGATCCCTCCCCTCTCCCTCCACAAATAACGTCAGCCATTGACCTTTTCAAACAAAGTGCTTGCTGTAAAATATTTCACTCGTTATCGCCAGTACCAGAGGAGGAAGGGGCTTGGGAGAAGGCTGAGGCTTTCTGCCATGCCAGATAAAGGGCTGGATGGCTGTAACAACCTACAAGGAAATTTTATGACTATATCACTGGCATTTAAAATTAATACAGTTATCAAGGATATTGTTTTACAGCAGAATGGCTTTTTAACAAGGTGAATGCCACGAACCCCTGCCTGAGAGGAGAAGAAGAAAAAAAAATGAAGACGGGGAGGATTTCCACTCACTTGCACCTCTTGAAAGAGGGAACGTCAGAGGAGCTCTCATGGTCTTTTGCAGAGGAGGTCTAATGGTCGGTTGCACCCCTCAATAAAATAAGATTTTAATTTATGCCACTTCTGTGTCATTAACCTCCCTGCTGTGCACAAAGACCACTGAAGAGCAGGGAAATAGGACAGATTTAGCCCAAGGATGCTGCCATCACACTGAGATGACAGGCCGATGATGGACTACTCCAGGGCCAACAAGACATGCTTTCATCTGTACCCTCAGCCTTTCTCTCCTGCTCGTTTTCTTGGCTATTCAAATGGTATCTCAGCACAAAATAGAGCTCCTCTGAAAGATTTCTGCCTAGGGCTCAGAAAACACCCCTGCAGCTAGGGCACAGAGATGAGGAGACTGCACTGATTTTAATTCACTGGGCTTTGTTGCTACATTTAACAGGGTATTTTTTGTAACAGAGTAAGCCAAAGAATCAAGAAGTTAGAGACTAATTATGCCACTGGCTGGCTGCTGAAACTTTCTTCTCAGAGATGCCAGATAGAACGCAGCTGACTTCACAACGATAAGCCACAGGCTGTTGCCTCTTCCAAAGACACCACTATTTTCACTGTCTGGCCACAGAGACTTTGAGAACATCTCAGGCTGAATTCTCCCCACACAGATGGAGATTACTGTGCTGCAAGCAGGATGCTATCAACACAGTGTGTACCAAACCTGGGTATGCAGTGAGGCTTTGACACCAGAGTACTGTGCAGTGTTTCTATG
The DNA here is from genome assembly GCF_019232065.1 of Centrocercus urophasianus. Taxonomy (NCBI): domain Eukaryota; kingdom Metazoa; phylum Chordata; class Aves; order Galliformes; family Phasianidae; genus Centrocercus; species Centrocercus urophasianus. The sequence goes on from NW_024884944.1 coordinate 3,931,665, forward strand.
ATGGAAGCAGCACAGCAGAGCAGCTGAAACACTGTCCAGCAAGGCATAAAGGTCTATTTCCAGGTAAATTACAAAGCTCCCTGAAGTCTCAGTTCCTAGATGCATTGTATGCTTTTAGCTGCTGGAATACCATTTGCTGGACTGCGACCATTTAACCAGGCAATTCACCTTACCCTATAACAGTAACTACATTATTCGCAACATCACAAATCTTTACCTCATCTGCAATCTAGCCCAGCAAAGGACATGGATCATTGGCTAAATCATTAATAAAAGTATTGAATAGCTGTGGACCAAAATAATCCATCCCTGGGGAACCTGCTTGAAACAACCCTCTTTATTGATATTGTTTCTTGAACAAATGCATTTTGAGCTCCATCGCTGAGCCAAGCTGTGATCCATCCAGAAAGTGCCCTATTAATTTCATCTCGTGAAAGTTTTTCTTAATCAAAACATCAAGTGATGCCAAGCCAAATGCCTCAGAGGAAACCACGGATACGCCACCAACACTGTTGCTCTATCAACCAGAGCTGTACACCTGTCAGAAGAGACAACGGGTTCGTTTGACAAGACCTACCTTGAGGAAACGACGCTGATTTGCATGAATTATTTATCTAGCCTCTGATTTGTGTCTGAAGCACCAGATCAGCTGCTCTGCTCAGTGCCACAGGTCTGAGCTTTCGCTGGTGCCTCTCTCCCCATCTGGCTTGCCTCTTTCTACCCTGGCAAACCTCAGAGTGAGGACTGTGATGAGTTTGCAGCTGCAGCGAGGCTAGAAGCTGCACAAGCACCTCGACGTGCCGTGCTCAACCACACACATTTAGTCTTTCAAAAGGCCTTATTAGCTAATGTAGCTCTATGGCTCCTAGACACCAAGGCTGGCTCGCATCCAGCCGGATCAGAGCAAGGGCAGAATGAGCTCATGTCTGACTGCACCTACCCATGTAGATGTTCCCATAAAAGGCGGAGAATCTAAATTAACACCTCGCTTCCTACGATGGATTTTCACGCCTGCATTTTGCATATGTCTGGGAACAGAGAAGGGCTGTATGCACAGGACAGCTGGACGTCAGGGGCACCTTGAGAAGGGCAGGAAAGCGCTCCTTAGTGGAGGATTCAGGTACTCTAACCCACAGAACTGTGCATGAAAGTGACAGCATTGAGACAGCATAGGCATACCAACTATCTTTCAAGCACGAGAACAAAACTATTTTAACTCTTTTTTTTTGCTGTTCCTGCATCTCATACCCAGATTCGTGGAAGAGCCAAGCTCAGTCACACAAAGAGGGCAAGCATTCTGGGTTTTGCCTTGATGTGAAATGGCTTCCCTTTCCCTAACGTGACCCAGCAGAGCAGGGCAACAAATGCTTAAACTTCAGCATGAGTCTTCAGAAGGAACTGGGAACTCCCATGTCCCTTTTGTCCCATGTTGATGCACGCATTTCTGCATCCATCAACATTTCTCCAACCTCAGCTATTAGAACAACCTCTCCTAAAGCAAAATGCTGCATATGGAAAAACCAGCGGCTCCACGTGAGCCCAGCACAGCACTGCACCTCTGCTCTACAGGCAATGGGCACTTCGAAGTCTTTGCAAGGAGGAGGGAATGAATAAGCAGAATGACAGAGTTTTTAACAACAAAATCATTCTGTGGATAGAGTGCGTATAATGAGTTCCAGTCAGAGCAAGTCACAGAGGAATAATTTCCTAGTACCTGGAGCTACCAACCACTTCCATGGATGCTTTTTATTCCTAGGTTGTAAATTGATTTCATACATCATTTATCAACGGAGGCCTGGCTATATAATAGGTATATTTTAATATTACTGCTTCTCCACCCTCACGCTCAGCAAACAAACGGTAACAATGGGACGTGGTTGGTCTGACAAGTCACTGGGATATCTCCCTCTGCTCCCAGGTAAGGGTGAGGAAGGTCTGCAAGTGGCAGATAAACCCAGAAGAAATTTCATTATGTGATGCATAAAGAATGGCTCCCGTATTACCAAAGAGGATTAAGAGGCTGAGGGCCTCAGTTCAGTGCTGCATTTCCATCAGCTGCCTTCACAAACCAAAGGGGACAGCAGCTATGGGGCAAAGCCCCTGTTCCAGTGCCCATAGGGCTGGGGACTGCAGCATCATTTCTGCTCAGTGGCCAATGCTTAGATGTCCCACAGGCATGACAGCAAATCGTGCATGGATTGGAAGCAAACTGCCCTTACACCTCCTCAAAGCACACACCTGTTCCTCCTTCAGTGCTCACCCATCTATAGCACTCAGTTTGTGATTGACCTGCTGGGAAGCAGCTATTGGGAATGTTTTCCAAAACACTTCATATGCCTGCGTTTATTCTCATCAAAGCCACAAATAAAACCTCTGACAAGTTTCCTCGTTCATGCTTGGGCTCTCAGTTGTGTTACAGCACACTCAAACAGGACTCCTGCAGAAAGACCTTGCGCTAAACCCCACCGCTCCAGGGATGAGACATTAATATGCAGCAGAGAAGCTAGGAAAATACATTAACTCCCTACTCACAGCCAAAGCTGTTCTTCAGGCAGCTCCTTAATCTACAGACACTGTGCTGTTTTACTTCTAGGAGGGAGATGAGCACTTCAGAATGGGAAACGTAACTCAGAGCCAGCAAAACCCACACTGTCCTTTACCCCCAGCACTCCTCCAGAGCCACAAAGTGAGGGGGTCATGGCTTTCAATTGCAATGATTATCACCCCATTAACGCTCTTAATTAGATGGCATCACATGAAAGACCATTTTTGCTTAGGTACAATCAGGCAGCATCACTTCTGCAGCCAACAACAGCAAAGCAGGAGCAGCTAAAAAGCACCTTTATTTTCCTTTCCACACCAAGTATCACCACTAACAAAGAAATTTGGTTAGCGTTCCAGGATGGATGTTAGGAGAAACTTCTTCTCAGTAAGACAAGACAGGCACTGGCACAGGGAGGAGGTGAGGTTACCACCCCTGTAGGTGTTCAAGATATGTGGGGAAGTGGCACTTGGGGACACGGCCAGCAGGCATGGTGGGATGGGTTGGACTCAGGATCTTATAGGCCTATTCCAGCCTTAATGATTCTGTGATTCTATTTTGCAGCATCACTTAATTATGTACTGACAAGTGCCTTTCCAGTTCCCAGCTGGGGGTGAGCTTTGGGAAGACGGAGGATGAGGGGGTGAGGTGAATTCTGAACCCTTCTTGCCTCTCTTTTAGCCAAGAACCTGAGCACCTTTTCAAGGGCACACAGCAGATCAGAAACCATGCCTCCCAGAGCAAAATGTAGAGCAGAACTTTGTGGTTACATCAGCACAGCTTAATGCATTACTGCGTGGCAGTCAAGCATGTTCTTAGCTTGCAGCAAATGCAGCCAACGAGGCTTAACATCACCCTCATTCCCTCCCAAATTAGCCCCAATTCATCTGCTTTTTCAATGGTGAAAGAGAAAGCTGATGGCTTAACATTGGGTGGAGAGCAGAGGGTAGCCATGGTTAACCAGGCAAGGAAGCAACTGTGGTTGACAGCATGTCATAACTTCACTGCCTGCTGCCAATAAAGGAGAACGCTAGAGAAAACTCAATGGAAAGGACAAGGCATAATGTAGATAATGCGATGTGCTCATCACCATCTCAGACTTCAGACACCTGACAAACGCTCTGGAGAATGAGAGCACTGCAAGCAGCAGGCAAAACTAAACTCTGAGCAGCTCTGCATAGAGGTGAGAAGGAATCATGAGGATCCAGGGGCAGCCTGGAAGAGCCCCTCACTTGGAAATGGGAAAAGAATGGGAAAAAGCCCATTCTGCCCCCTTCCCCTGCTATTTCTCCATAGATTTTAGCGAGAGTCACCCAGTTCCCACTAATCTGAAAGCCTCTGAATAGCAGCATGGCTCTGCTCAGTCCGTACCTTCAGATCTTAACGTCCTGTCTCCTGACAGATGCTAACTTAGCAATAGCTAAGTGGGTGGAACCTGTTTATTGCTTTTTACAATGAGACGGATTTGAAGTCGTTGGCTAATTAGACCGCAGAAATTCAATAGCATTTGCCTGGAATCATCAGTGGTATTAAAACAGCAAAAGGCCAGATATGACAGATGGAGCTTACTCAAGATTATACAGCATCAATTTTTTTCTCCCCCCACTTCTGATGGTCCCCCTTAAAGATTTCAGAGACGCTCAATTAAAAAACCACTCTGAGCTGGAAATCTCCTCAGCTGATTAAGAAAGTTGATGGTGAAGGAAGCACAGGGTGGTAGAGATGCACCTGAAACACAACAACAAGCCACCATTTCCAAAACAAAGGCTGTTTTATGCAACCCCTGTTACTGCCTCTGGAAGTGGACCAGAAGGACAAGTTCAGCATCCTTGACCTCGCAAACGGTTCCTGCAGCTAGAAGCATTAGCAAGAAGCAGCAAGAGACAAAGATTACAAATTAAGAAGAAGGTACTTGGATATTTGTCTGTTTTTCCTCTATTTAGCACTGCTTTTTTCACGTTACCCCATTAACAGCACGAAAAGGAAACATAATTTAATCTGTCGTGGCAGCAGTTACATTTTCAAATGCATCGCTGCAAACAGAATTACAAAGGAGAAGATGGAGTAATGTCAGGTCATCTTGAACACCTACATTTTTCCTTGTGCATTCAGCTTGTTAAAGGAGCATTTTGGAAGAGGAAAAAGAAAAGCATTTTCAAAGCTCCAGGCTGCACAGTGCCTCAGAGCACTTGCAGGAAGAAAGCTGTTGCCCTGAGAGGGTTACAGACACCTCTGAAAATAGGAGCATCTCTCCCAGCATAGCCTGAAGCACCTCCTGGCCAGAGGGGAGCAGCAAGCAGGGCCATCAGCATCAACAGCTGCAAGAGGGATGATGCAAGCAGAGACAAACAGAGGGGCTGTGGGGGACGTTGCCTGGGCTGACTTAACTCACAGAGACAGAACTGAGGTCAAACGAGGCTGCTCTGGGAAGAAACACACTGGTTCAGCTGGCCAGCCCAGAAAACCTGCTTTGTCAGGCTGGAACAGCTCCCTGCCCTCCCCACAGCAGCTTGCAAGGTCACTCTGCTGTTATTAAGCATGAGGAACCTCTGAACTTACTGAGCTTGACATGTCAGCACTGCGCTACAGGCCAATGGCTCAGAGGAGCACGGCCCGTGGTGGCACTGTGGCTGGGAATGCCACAGCTCTGCTGATAAATGTCAGTGCCACATGGCTGGGGAGGAGCTGAGCCACACAGCCCCATCCCTCCCAGCCCACATCCCCATCCCAAGAGCTGTAACCGGTCTGTTTAATGACAGCCATGTATTGGCAGAGGATGGCAGATGTGAAACCAATCCCACGAATCAAGGTCATGTTTGTTCCAGCCACAAGGAGGGCTTTGGAAGGCTGGGTGGGCATTGCCCATGTCTGTGCTGGCTGTTTGTGACTGCATGGATGCAGCACTCCATGGGATGGAGGGATGGTGTCCTGGGAACCTGCAGAATTGATGGAGCACAAGTGACTGCAATGATTGAGGATGAAGCATGCATAAACACCATGGCTGTTCCTTAAGGCAAAATGAGAGCTGAATATCACAGGTGAGATGCTTACAACCCAGTGAATAGCACCAGGGCCAGACACTAAGTGATGCACAGCCAGCAGCAGGGCTGCCTCCTTCCTGCAGAGCTCCCCATCCCTCTCATCTCACCTCATCACAGCACAAGCTGACAGGGACAGCACAGCAGGGGAACAGACCTCCCAGACCCTTCTTCCATCCTCTTTTCTGCTGCCACCTTCCTATCATCCCAGCAGTGCTGGGAAGGATGTACCAAGCTAAATAGGTCCTGATAACTCCTGGCTTGCAGCTCAGGGGTTCATTCCTCTCCTTGCTGTGCTGTCACCCACTCTCACACAAAAACAATTTTGCTCCTAGATGGAAAAAGAGACCCCTGCCTTCAAAGTTCAACCCAGCTGCCTGCTGATGCATTTGTATTTGTCACTCCATTCTCTGCAGGTGTCAGCCAGCAGAAGGAGTGCCACCTCCTCCATTTGGCCGAGCACAAGAAGGGGCTGAAATAAAGAAAGAAGATCCCAGCACCCTGCACAAATCAGATCCCAGGTGTTGCTATTGAAGAGGGCATCAGCCCTGGGAAGGAACGGGATCTTGCTCCTTCAGCACCTCTGCCACAGGCCCCAGCTGGGTCGCCTGATTTCTGCCAGAAATAATCACAGTGAATCCTCACATGGGTCTGGATCTTGCTTCAGGTCATTAATTGGCTCATTCTAACCACCACATCATCTGCAAAACAGACAGGAGGTGAGAAGTGAAAGCGCTCCAACTCTCTCAACATCAGCATCACACCTCTGTGCTGTGTGCTGTCACAGACACGTGTCACACAAAGTGGCAGAGGCACACAAAACCCACCCTGCTCCCAGCACTGGCAGCACCCCTTTGCTGTGCACTGCAAATCCTGGTTGCCCACCAGGCTGCTGCTTACAAAAGCCTCAAACATGCAACCCAGTTATTGAAAAGCTGTTATTGAGGGCTGATGGAGAAGGAAACACATACAGGGACATGCTGTCTCCTTTAATACCATATGCGTAACAGCATTATTTCTGCTCTGCAGATGGGGAGCAGAGGCACAAAGGGATAGAAGAACACATCTGCAGTGATGTCAGGGAAGTGGTGTCAGAGCTACTCCCACTTTCCCTTTTCTGAACCTGCCTCCTTTCTGCTCTTCTCTGATAGCCTAATTGGCCATCAAGACAGCACTGTCTGGATCTGGAAGTATTTATGTATTTATCATCCCTTATGGCAAGGAAGTCTCAGAGGCACCTGTTCACTTTGACTGAAAACAGTACATGCGAGGTTGTTCCCCACTGCAAATGGGACATTCTCAAAAGACATTCTCTTCTCTGGATGGAAAACTGGGATTGCTGTGTACATCTCCCCTATGAAGCCAGACTGCAGGAGCAGAAGCTACCGTCCCCTATTCCAAGTCAACTTCCATCTACAAAAGCCAAAAGCTTTCAGATCCTTGATTCTTTGTCTTCTCTTGAGACAGTAATAAAATGCATTCGTTACCTCTCCTTCAGTGGATGGAAAATGAGGGGAAAGTGGTTGTTTATTAGATGTCGAGAAATACTAAACCCTTTTAACTTGTACTCCAAGGGGAAAAAAAAGAAAGAAAGTAAAAAGGTAATTTTCTAGGAAGCTCCTGTCACTATTTGAAGAGAGTGAAAACGACTGCTTTTATTATCTGCTTTATTTATGGTTACCCCGTAACAACACAGACAAGTGCATTAGTTGCTCAGCCACTTCCCTACTGCCTTTGTAAAGACAAAGGAACAATCAGACAGTGCCTGTTCACTAAGAGCCCAGCTCAGTATACAAGCAGCAGTGGCTTTCATGCACCTGACTTGGAACACAGAGCTAAGAGAGATCTACATGGTCACGGACCTTGGGCAGCAGGGTTTGGGATTAGATCAGCTATAGAGTTTTCCCTGTCTTTCTGCCTCTTTGTGGGCTTACACTGGTTCTGAAGCTGTCAAAGAACGTCTTGCCTAGAAGGGAAATGGATCTGCAGTGCTTCACCCTCAGAAAAAAGTGAGCTGAAGCATCACTCACACTGCCCATGCTCAGCTTAGGCTTGAGCTCTCTAGAGCCAAGAGGATTGAGAAGCAGCAGGGTAACAAAGAGAAGAAGAGATGCTCTCCAGTTGTGACTGACAGCCTCATTCCTCATCACAGCTGAGGATCAGAAGGGTCAAGGCCAGTCAAGTAACAGAGACAGTGAGAAAGTGGGCTCTGGAATAGATGAAGAGCAGTACAGTGGGCTTGCTTTGGGATCTTTCAGCATCAGACTGAGTATCACAGCAGGACAAGGACAGCTGTTATACTGCAGCCGTTCCTACAGGAGATTGGCTGTGGGGCAAAGCAATGGGGAGGGCTTAGGGTTCCAAGGAAGCTTGTTTGGATTTCACGCCCCTGCCTCAGAAATGCGTTCTAATTGGAACCAGCCCTTAGCTTCATTGCCTGCAAAATGCTGGAGGACAAGCCTCTCAAAGAAGGGAACAGCAACCCTACTGCAGCCCTCCCTCAGCACCTTGTTTTTTCTGTATTTAGGAACAAATAAAACCACACAGCTGCTACAGAACCCAACTGGTGCCAGCAGAACTCCCTGCTGATGCTACAGATTCAGCCCAGATCAGTGCATAACACTGTACAGGATAGGGATAGCAGAAAAAGGGGCACTAAAGGACAAACGAATATTTCCTCCTGCTCTCCCAGAGCCATGACATTTGGCATGGAGATTACATCCACTCCATTAAATCCAGAGGAATTTCTTTTCTGGTGTTTGATATAGATTTTTTTGCTCACCCTGTACACATATTGATACAGCACAAGGCTTTCGTGCTAGCAGGCACAGACAGTTCTTAATTAAGTGGCTTAGCTTTGTAGTTATTTAGACTGCACACAATGATCTGTGGATCCAGTTCTGTATGGCTGGGGCTTTCAATAGCAAGTACTTAAAAAGATTGGAAGTCCTTTATGCACAGCTGTTTAAGGTGAATGAACAATACATCCCATGGACATTACAGAAGCCAAAGGGAGAGAGAAGTGATGTGGCCAATAAAATCTGTTCCTAATAATTCACAACGGGCTCAGAGCTATCACAAGCATTCTGCCCACAATGCAGCACTAATATGCTGTTAATCCATCAGCAAGCCATCAAAGCAGGGTGAGACAAGGGAACTAGTCTACAAGTCCTTCAGCAGAGCACCTGTAGATATCCCACACCTCTCTGGTAGAGAGGAAAAAGCAGGTTGGAATAGCAGGTATCATATGCTGAGAGAAGAGTGCAACAGGCTGCTGCTGCATGGGTCACCTGGTTAATGTATCACTTCCCACCACAATCTGCCTGACACTTGTTTACTCAAGCACAGAAAGAGCCAAGCTGTTCCTTCCCTTGCACAGGTCCCATCTGGCCCAACATTCCTTCAGGCACGAGGTTTGGGAAGAAGAGAGAAAACGGCCTCCAGCAGCAAAAGGAAAGGGCACGGTGAGCTTCCCTTGGCTGGAAGGTGGGTATGGGGGGAGCAGGAAGATAAGAGCACAGAGGGGTGTGAGTTTGTCACAGGGTCTCCTGACATCACAACCTTCCCATCAGCAGACAGGAAGGTCTTTGTACAATTCTCCAGCCCAGTTAAACCAAGAAGGCTGAGAGGCGTTGGGCTGACTCCAAAGTGAACTTAACCCACCAGGTTAGTCACAAAATAACTCCCTTGATTCCCTTCCCTTGAGGCAGCTGCTCTGCAGACTCGGATGTAGATGAAGGATGCCTCAGAGCAGGATGCTATTTGCACCTTCCAGAATGAAGAGGTGAGCTTAGGACCTGTATTTACACAGCAGCTGGCAACAGCTGGAAACTGGCAAAGAACAAAAGTGGATACCACCAAAACTAAGTAAAACCAGGCCTGGACTTTCTGCTTCTCATTTTATCCTGAGGAAGATCCCTTTCTGCTTTTTTAGCTCTGTATTGTTCACACATTGCTTTCTCTCATTACTGTGTCTGAGAGCAGCATCCCAACTTCTAGCAAAGCCCAGCAACACTGCTGGAATACAAATGCATGGAACGGAGGCACGATCCCCTCCATCCCCTGCATCTTACACCCAGCCCCATGCTGGGACAACAGGGGGCCATTCAGAGAGATGCACTGCAGGAAGGGTGCACAGGGACATCACTTCTCTGCTCAGTGACAATTGTGCACTGTGGCATTCAGCACCTGAGACCACAGTGGCTGTTAGAGATAAAAGAATACAAAGCTACCCAGCTGAGAAACTGTGTCAGCACAGGAAAGCAGGAGTGAAGCCACAAAGCAGCATCCATTCAAAGTGTCTAGAAGTTTCTAGAAAGTTAAAAGCACTTCTGCAGTATGCACTGCACACAGCCATAGGCAGGAACAGCCCCTGCATGCCGAGTCTGCTCCCTTAAGGTGGGAGGAAATGAGCACAGAGTAGGTGGAAGGACTTATTTTGGGGAAATGAATTGAGCAGCGAGGCACCACTATTGCCCCATAGCACCCAGGTTGGCTTTGAATAGAGAAAACACACCGGGCTGGGGGGAGGAGAGAGCAAGCACCAAGCCTAGAAGCACCAGGCAGCAAAACTCCAATAGGGTTTGGGGAGAAAGAAAGAGGAAAGCAGCCCTGCAAAGCTCTGCAGCCCCATCTGTCTCTGCCACCAGCAGGTACGCTGGGCACTAAGGAGTGTGCTGTTAGACAGTTTTCCTCTGCTGATTGATAGCATTTCCAGAGGGTTATTAACTGCACTGGACTTTAACACTTTGGGGTGATCTATGGAGCAGTAGCAGCTTTAAAGCATTTGGCACTCCAGCCATGGATTATAGAAAAGAGTAAAAATTGAAGCAGTCGCTCAGAGCATCGCCATCTGTCAAGGTGTGTGTGCGAGCATGTGTGCGGACACAGGAGCAGAGGAAGGGCAGCTGGCTGCTGCAATGCATCACTTCTTAGAAACAAAGACACTTCAATTTGTTTCCAGAGGCCTCAGCTGCTCACGGCAGTGAGAAATTGGACGACTATGCTCAGGAAACCAAAGGCAGGGGAAGGAGGGCTGAGTGATGGAAGGAGATCTTTTGGAATAGAAATGTCAAAAAAAGGGCTGGCTCAGGCACGCTGCCTCAGAGGCTGAGGGCACACGAGGACCTGGTATTGAAGGCAGCCCATCCTCACTTCCCACTGCACATGAGAGCCACACAGCAGCACATGGCTGACCCTCTCTTTTGGAAGCTGAGCAGCTGCAGTGCTTGGAGCAGCTCAGCCAGCACTGCCAGAGGTGGGGGAGGCACGGGGTGCCTTGCTTTCTGTTTGCAGCAAGCTGCTGTGTGGTCAGCACAACGGCTGGTCATTGACCAAGGCTCAGGTATCCCCCCCTGTACTCCTGGCTTGCTACTCAGCTCTGCTTCAAAAGCACTGCTGTGACCCTTCAGCAGGAAAAAAAAAAAAGCATGACCTGAGACCCAAAGCACATTATCTCGATGATTCATTTAGCTTATTTTGAACAGTTATCAGTTCTGATTTTGATGTACAAAACGCTCATACTTCTGAGATTGTCTTCTGCAGCACCTGGACTCCACCACAGCACCATGGAACCAAATCATCTCCATCAGGGCCCCACACATCATCCAACTCCTCTTCCCTTGCAACCGAGACCATTTATTTGCTGGATTTAGCACTAAGGCATAAACCACTGCAGTAAACATGAAACTGACTCCCTACATACATCATCACAGAATATTTATCCACTAAGAAACACGACCCCATTCCGGGGACCTCATGAAACCATGGCAAGAATTGGGAAAAGCCATTTTTTGACCAAGAACAGAGCTGACCTCAGCACACTCACTCACTGGTAATCATTACAGTAAAGCACTCAATGTCCCTGAGGGGAAGATGCTGCACGTGCCATTGATCCTAAGCTTCATCCCGGCGGTTGGAACTTTAAAAACCTCTGATTTCTGTCTTACAGCTGCACTCAAATTATTTGACCGGTGACAAAATCCCCCTCCCTCCCCCAACCACTCCAAAAACTGCAAGAAATCACACGTGTGGGCTCAATTGTTGGAAGAGATGTGGGCAAGCCACGAAACGATGCAGTGGGAGCCCAGCGTGGCGTTATGAAAGACGACAGCTCTGGCTTGTTGGATAGCATTTGAAAATGTGAGTAATCATCAAGGTGTCATTTGTATTCTCTCTCTGATCAAGGCAAGAAAGCGATGGACAGCAAAACATCAGCTTCTGCAGGGGAAATATGCAGAGGTGCCAAAGAACCCTCAGCACTGGCTGTTAGGCATCCAAAGCACTCCCCAGCTGTCAAGAGAAATTTAACTGTTTATGGCCGCCTGTTCCTGTGAGCCATTAAAAACAAGCAAACAACAGCTGCTTCCTTCGTTCAGCATCTAGCAGGACTGGGTTTGTTCGTTATTAATTCCATTTGGCGTTTATATCACAGGGGTACAAAATCCAGCTCCCAGACCTTGTGTTAGATTAACGCTCCTAGAACAAACATGTGCTTGCTGGAGCCTCACAGTGGCTAACCCTGATTGCTTTCATCCAGGCACCTTAGCACATGCAAAAGGAATTGCTGCAGAAAGCAGTTCCTCTTCCTTGCCAATGAGATACAACAAAAGGCAGCAGGGGTCCTGCTGCAGCTTGGCTACATAGTGATGCAATCCCATGGATGACAGATCCACAAGAGCCCTGGGATGGCACTGTCACAGGAGGAGGGTATGGCAATGAGGGAGAAGAGGCCTGAGATGAGGCCAGATTTTGCAGTTATACATGGAGAGGGGAACAGAAAGCCCATTGCAATCTGAGCATTACCCACATACATCCCCAGTGGGATACATCCACCTGATGTCCACAGGCTGGTTTGGAAGTGTCATCCTCAACTGCTGTGAAATTCTAAGGCCAAAGGAGGACTTCAGGAGCTCAAGGCTCAATGTGAGCAAAACACCACCTGTGTGCACAGAAGGCTTTGCAGCAGCACTGTCTGTCCCAGGGGAGCAATGGCTCCCATAGGGTTCTGCTGCCTGCTCAACCATCCCTGCCTCTGCAGAAGGGAGTGGGAGGGTTTGTGTTCTGCCAGGACACACGTACTCTGCTCCCCTCTGCTCAGAAGCATGAAGCATTTAATCAGGTATTAGCTGAGGCTGTCACAGCGTCCCTAGGAAGGGGAGCTCCTGCCATATCAGTAATGAAGAAAATCAAAGATAGATGTGGCAGGGGAAGAAATCCCAGGTGTTGCCCAGTTGAAAGAATACAACTCCCCTGCACAAAACCTCATTAGTCCATCTCTGCCCAGCTTGATCCTTTCTTCCAAAGCTCCAGAGCCCAACTCCTCCATGACATAAGTTACATCCCGAGCCTCCTCTACAGCCCAAACAAGGAGAGCCCCAAGAGCCTGCTGCAGAACTCTTACCAAGGCAGCAGGAGCAAGCAGAGGACTTTGGAACTGAGCTCATGCTGGTGTGAGTGCAGGAGGGAGGGACAGAGCCAACACAGCCATCTCTCTATGCAATAAGTGCCCATTTGGAAGAAAACATCCCCTTGGAATGAGGAAAAACAGCTGTGTCATGAAACTCTCACTCTCTGCTGTTCCCGCCCCCCCCTCTCCCCCCCCCAAAGTCAAACCAAATGTTCCTGCACTGTCACCTCCTTGACCCCACAGCCATACCTGGGGGACTTGCTCCACTACTTTCTTTGGAGCCAGTTGAGGCAGTGGGAGCATTCATCATGCTGACAGTGCCCTTTGCCTGAGCTTCCATATAAAGCTGCCATCCATCTCCTCTGAGCTGCCCTCTTCTGCATGTGAAGAGGTCTGGGCATCTACTACTAAATGCGAGAATAAGTATGAACTGCTCTCCTTAATTTATCACTAGGGAAGGAAAAAAAGAGAGATGAGGCCACCCCTTGGGACAGGTACAAGGGGAGCTCCAGACAAAGGTCAGCCATCAGCTGGATCCATCTGTCTGAACCTCCCAGCTTAGACAGAAGCAGATTGTCTCCTCGTCTTCCTCTCCACCTTAAGCACCGTTCCTTGTCCAGCTACACTGCTGCATGGTTATTACCCCTCCCCTGCTCCTCCTAATCCTTCACCTCCCATTCTCCCACTCACTGGGGAGGAAGAATTAGAGGACTTTACTTTTACCCAAATGGAAGGCTGTCAAGGCATTAAGTGCAGTTGCTGAAGAAAAGCCATCACAGCACCCAGCAGACCCCATGTACCTCATTAGGAAGCACTCAGATCTTAAAGGCCGCTCTGCCCAGAACTTTCCTTGCTCTAAGAGAGACCCTGAGACACGTGGGCAGCTGCATCTCTTCCACGCTAGGTGTGAAGCTCAGACTTGAATTGAGCATAGCAGCATCCTCACTGCTGATCATGGTTGGAGGGTAGGGGCTGGTTTGCAGGGCATGAGCTAAAAGGGATCAGCATTTTCATAGCCTTTACCCGTGCCCCAGAGAGGTGAGATTTGCTGTTTGAATCCCCTTAGGCCAAGAGGTCAGTGCTACAAGATGCCATGTTGGCAGCACAACTCCCCTTCCCAGCCCAAGGCAGTCAGCACAGAAATGCATTTACAAATCCAGTTCAATGGAGGATGCACTTGGAATTGGTGCCAGTTTTCTACCAGAAAGCATACACTACAGCACAAAGACAGAATTACTTTTGTTCAACTGTCAGCTTTTATCTTAACAACAGAGTTATTTCTGTACAAAACCCAGCCTTCAGGTGCAGCCAGAGAGGGCAGCTCATCAGGAATCTCAGCAAAGCCCTCAGCCAACCCCACTAATAAGAAATCATCTCCATTGCATGTAGCAATCAGGAGCAAGAACAGATGGGGCCCTGCAGCGCCTGCCTCCCTTGCTCAGTACTCTTGACTTTGTGCATCTCCCTCTCCCTGGCTTCCCTCTCCCTCCCTCCTTGCCATCAGCACTGCCTGCTCTGCAGCACAGATTCCTGGGGGCCACTACCAGAGCCTGCTAAATGTGAGAGCAGTAGATAAGATTTGTTGTTACAGCAGTTGCGTGGGATGGACTAGCTGACATTTTGGACAGAGCATCAAAAGACATTTTGCACTCCCATACAAAGGACAATCCCACTCAGAAGTTCCATGCTGAAGTGCAGGCCCATCAGTGGGATGCAAACCTGTTACAGATACAGGCAGCATCCTCATCAATCTGACTGTATGGCTTCAAATATCCATCTATGGGACAGGTGCAGGGGGATGGAAGCATTGCAAGAAAAGCAAATCTGATTAGATACCGTATCAAGGGAGAAGAATAAAACCAAGCATTTCCCCAGCAACCACTTGGAAATAAGGATACATGCATTAGAGGACAGAGCAGAGAAGACATTGAAAAAAAAAAAAAAAATAGCTGTCCAGTAGAAAAAAAAAATCCCATTTAAGTCTTTACAAAGCTATGCAAGTTGGACTTGATCTATTGCAAATCCTCCTTTCTGTTGTCAGTGCTTGGAGAGTTAAATCTTAATTCTCCTACACATCCTATAGGCTCCTTGGGTAATATCTGTTTTATCCTTTCTATAATGAATCCCATCTCCTCCTCCCTGGGCTGCCATGCTATTGATTACAGCCTTACACCTTGGTTTGCTCTCTGTCGGCTCTGACATTCACCTCTCATCTGGTCAGGCAGTTCCTTATCTGTGCTTTCCTCTCATTAGCTCTGGAATCACTCAGTTCTGCTGCATGTGGTGCCATTGGGGTTTTGTATCAACCCAGGGCTGCTTTCCCAGACCTATTCCTGCGAGGAGCAGGACAGCAGCAGGGTGATGCTGAGATGAGGACATCCAATTCTTTGTTCCATTTGTTCTGCAGAGCTCTGTGGACATCTCTGCTCTGCAGACCTACTGCAGTCACACTCCCAGGCACAGCATCTCCCCACAGCTGGTGTCATCCCAAGGCTCAGCTGCTGCTCTGCTCGGGTTTGCAGCAAGCTGGTACTGGGTACATCTGCACTCAGCTGAGCTTCCAGCTCCCAGCAGGAGCAGAACTGAAGGGCATTGGCAGAAGGATTGGAGTTCACTGATTCATGGGCAGCGCAGCCTGGGAAGGGTTTGTGCAGCAGAACAGAGGAGCTCAGCTTCCCAGTTAGAGCTGCACCTTGCTGTGTGGCAAGCCAGCAGCTGGCAGAGAGCCTGTCCTCATGTCCTCAAGGCTCCTCCAGCTGTGAGATGGAGGTGGTGAGATGCAGAGGGCTCAGGCATGGCAGAGAAACCAGGCTGACCACTGCCCTGATCACCCCATGCTTTTGGGCAGGATTTCATGTACAGACAGCAGCCATGAGCCAGAAGTGCCAGATCAGTGATTACCATTAAATCCAAGCCCATGGATTTTATGCAGACACATCCCTGCTCTCAGCTCTCTGCATTAACCCTGAGCCCCTTCCTCTCACTCCTCTTTTGTGAGTGATCTCCATCCACAACAAACCTGTGCCTGTTTTGGAGACAAAGCCTCACTCCAGCAGCCCTGCACCGAGCAATAGGATCTGTTTGCCTCCTCTCTCAGTACCTCAAGCAGCATCATTTCCCCCATTGCCTCATTTGCCTTTCAGATGTCCTGCTGCAGGAGAGCTGGGCCTGATTCCGATCTGGCTCACGAGGGGATGACTTGGTGGCCTGACACACCTGCTAAGAGCTGGCAATGAATTTCACACTGCCCTTGGGAGCAATGAATTCACAGCATGAAGGAGGGAACAAACTGCAGCCATAAACATCATCCCGATGGGGACAAGGATGGCAGGGTGGGAGCATTTCCTGGCAGGTAGGAAGCAGAACACCAAAAAGCTTCTGAGCAGAGGCCCCATCAGGACCCTTTTCCTCCAACATCAAGCCTTAACCCTACACCAAGCCCCCAGAAGTGGGGCCGGTTGCAACATCTGGATCCTCACAATGCTGTACACTGCAGGTGGTCTCTAGGAGATCTGCTCTATTTCATCCAGTGCACGTTCTATGGGATTATATCTATCTGCAGCTGGAAGCACAGCACACACTGGAGCCCCTCACCCCAGGGATGGGAGGGTTGGCTGAGGACAGCACAAGCAATAGAACCAGCCAGCTCCTCCCTGCTCTGCAGCCAGCTCACCTTGCAGCTATTTATAGGGGCAGTATTTAAAGTTTTAAGTCTCTAATAATACACGGCTCATTTCTGGGCTGCAAGCAGATCTGCAGCCCTGACTGCTCCTACCCTGTCCTCAAGGTGCACGGAAGTGAGTCTGGGATGCTGTAACAGATGCAAAGGGGACAGCACTGCTCCGCTACCACCCTGTGCAAAACGGAGCAGAGAGAAATGCAACTTCCTTCAGTCCTCACAGCCTCTTCTGGCCTCATTTTACAGCTCCTCGCTATGTTATTTAATTGCAACTTCAGGCCTAGGAGGTTAGGTGCGTTCCTCCCCCTCCAAAAATATAAATTAGACTCATTATCTGTTCAAATGTCTGACTTGGAAAGAAAATAAAATGAATTTGCAGAGAAAGAAATAAAACGTTAATGAAATCCAAGAAATATTAACAAGTCTGGAAACTAGAGGAAAAGAGAATGTGGGAGTTTAATTAAAGATAACGGGCTCCAGCACAAAGTGGGGACATTCAGATACTGCTCAGAGAACATTCATGGGCTGCATTTTCAGGGCAGGATTTATCCATTTTGTGTGCACATGTGGTGCTGCTGCTGGTTTGCACGAGTGCAACGGGGAGGTTTTGTGTTGGAGGAGGGCATGCAAACACTGCGGCCAGGAAGGATGACCACAGCTGTGACAGGTCAGTGCAGAACAGCTGAAGTGCTTTACTTCCCTACGATGCTGCATTTGTCTGGAGCAGCGCATGGACATCAAAATGGTCCTCACCAGTAGGGAGATAGATCAACCAGAGCTGAGCGGTGGAAAAATGGGCATCATTCCTTTCCCAGAGCAAACTATGAGCCCAGAGGCCACGTCCCATAACCTTTTAGCCTAAATAAACACACCCAGCAGGATGCTGATGAAACCTCAGCTGCTGTCACAGCACTGTCACCAGCAGCTTTCACCCAAGGGCTGCAGACCCAGGAATGGACTCTCCCTCTTCCCCCCGTGCCTTCTGGATCCCATCACGAGTAAATCTGGGTAGGCTGCAGCATTAAACAGCAAAATGTTACCTTAAAACCTCCTGTGATTAAAGGAAGGGACAGTGTAATTCCACAGCTGTTTAAAGTGCAGCCCATAAAGGTTAAGTTTAATATCAGGGAGATGAGATTTGTCCTCCCTGGAGCTGTCAGTCAAACTTGAGCCATGGAAGCACATGCAAGGAGGTTTGGTGGCCTCTCCCATGTCGGGACATGGCTCTGCAGCCTGGACAGGAGTGGCTGTTAAAATTCACAAAGGGAGAAATGAGTGGATGAAGCAGAGGTGGGTGCACTGGGGACCAGCTCTGTATCCAGTTCCTAATTGATCAGACACTTTGCTAAAGCAGAACTTTGGGCTGCTGCTGTTTGAGAAGAAACCAGAAGTTCTCTTAAAAATTCTTTTTCAAGCTCCTGCCAGCTCTAACTCTGAGCAAGCAGCTCCTTGGGAGAGCCTTTGAAGGACACATTTGTGCCTTGGGATTATTTCCTGGCAGTTGAAAGAGCCCTCGGAACACTCTGTCCACAGCACCGTGGGATGCAGGATGTAAGGCAGTGGCTTTGGGGAAACTTGAGCTTCCGTCATCATTAGGAACCTGACAGAGGTAACCTGTCCTTTCCCTGCAGATTAGAAAGGACAGGTTGAGGGAAGGCATCTGTCGTCAGGTGCTAAGGAGCAACATTCATTTGCTTTACTAACAGAAATGACCGTGGGGCTAAAACCCTGCATAGAGATAGCAGAGATCAGTGCCTGTCTCTATCCAGTCCCCTCTGTGAAGATGACAGGTCACTTTGCTGCTTGTTTTACAGAGATGCAGCCTCCTTCCCTGCCTGTTTTTCCCCCTTCCCTCACTGAGGCTTCTCAGCACAGAAAACACATCCCCTACCAAAGCACAGACCGTGGAGCAGCAAGAGGCTGCTGGCACCGCCTCCAGGCACCGTTCAAGCTGCCCCCAGCCCTTGGCTTCTGCAGGGTGAGCCCCCACCCTGCTGGCTTTATGCCATGCACCCATGCTGGTGACCACTGCTGATGTGGGGCTTGGAAAGAGGCCCCCCCCAGGGGACACACGCAACTTTCTACCCTCACCCTGCTTGCCTCTGGAGTGTTGTTACTGGAAAGCAAACCAATTTAAACCATCAGCTCTCACTCTCCATGGGATTGAGTTCTGGATGCCTGAGCATCCCTCAGAGCCACACCAGCAAGGTCTTCTCCCACTCCCCCCCCCCCCAAAAAAAAGACCAAAATTTCAAAGATCAGAGCTGTCCACTGCATTTGTAGCCAGTTCAGAGGAAGGAGTGAAAGCCACAGAAGTCCATGAGATATTAGGAAGCTCAGATCCTAGAGCTGTCAGGCTGGGTTACATACCAGGTCCATTTAACCCAGTATGTTGTCTGCCCAAAGCCAGCACTCCAGGCTCTGCTGCAAGACTCAGGAAGCCCTGCATTGCAGCAGGTGGATATAAAACCTCCCCCTGGGGAAATTTGCTCCCTGACCCCAATTAATTAGAAGCTGCCCGATGCCCTGAAGCATGGAGATGAATACTACAGGGAGAAACCAGCAGCAGGCAAAAGCTGACCAGTGGAAGCAGCAACTCCGCCAATCGACAAGCTGGGACTTGAACCATAAACCAGCAGACAAGGAGACTTAAAGACATCTTAAAGTGTATTTTGCTGCCATAAAGTGAAACTCTTTCCTCCTTGGGAACCAAAGGCGGGGGTGGGGGGGGATCTCCTGTGTTGAATTTCATTTCCTCTCTAATGAAAATTAATGGCAATGGGAAAGACTGAGGCGAGGAGGGCTTCCTTCCACTCCACAGCTAGGTGCCAGCCACCCTCTGCAAGCCTGCTCCGCCCCCAAAAAGCAGGCAGTCACTATGTTTTAATTATGTCAGCAATATATTTGCAGCCAATATTCCCCTTGGAGACTGCACAATAGCCATTTCAACACAAGGTCAATTTGCTTGCTGTAGGATAGACCACAACTCTCTAAGGTTGCTTATTTCCACATGTTCTCTTCCAGACAGACAACATCCATCCCCTGTGCCTCCTGCTCCTGTTACCCTTCTTGTGTTCAGAAAAGCTGGCAAGGGTTTCTGGCAAAAAAAAAAAAAAAAGAAAAGAAAAAAATAGCTTTTCCAAACAGGTAAAGTTGAGTCTATGTAGGGAAAGTCTGGATTCAGGTTCAGAGGGTGCAGTAATATTAGTGCTCGCATTTATTTCTGAATTAGGACTGATGGAAGCAGAGAAAGGATTTGATAAAGTGTGTGAATGTTGGAAGTCTGAAGGGATCTGCAGCATATATGGCAGACAAGGGCAGCAATGAAGGCTCCTTGTAGGAAAGAACATCATTTACACTGCTTGGTACCTAGAAGTTATTAATAAGATCATGGAGTTGTACAAAGAGGATTCAAACAGTCTCTGAGGAACAGCTGTGAACTCAGCAGAGCCAAACAGGGACCTGGGAGAAGCAGATCAATATTTGAGTTTGGATCCTAAAAGAAACACCAAGAGATCCACCAGCTGGAATTGCTGCAGGGGCAGCACAGAGCAGGATGCCCAAACCACAGCTTGCTAACAAGAACTTTCCTCCTGCTTCCCTTCTACATCAAGCACAGCCTCAAGATCCCACCATGCCCCCCAGGAGGAGCAGGGGAACACACGTGGTCATGGAAGAAGATGCACCAATCCATCCACAATCACCATTTCTTCCTGCCAAGGCGTGCTGGGGGAAGCAGCACATAGCAGGAGCTTACAGCAGGGCCCTCCACAGGGTAATAACATCAGAAACAGACTCTGAAGATTGGAGTTCGAGAGGCAACTGCAGGGACTGTTCTTGCTTGGTCTTTATTTCATTTTTGAGAATTCCCAGCAGGGGAGCAAAACTCTTTCACTGAATCTAAGTGCTTGATAAATTCCTGTTCGAGTTCTTTGGTGGAAATGAAGCGACCATCAGAATCGCAGAACAGCCTGGGTTGCAAAGGAGCACAGTGCTCATCCAGTTCCAACCCCCTGCTGTGTGCAGGTCACCAACCAGCAGCCCAGGCTGCCCAGAGCCACATCCAGCCTGGCCTTGAATGCCTGCAGGGATGGGGCATCCACAGCCTCCTTGAATCATTAATTCTGTGTGCAACACCGTACACCAAAAATCTCAGACAGGAAATAACTCTCAGCCTGTGCAGAGGGGCCTACAAGAGTGCTAACCGAAGACCTAATGCTATTTGAGGAGGTTTGAGTTGCCTGGGGAAGAGGCAGCCTCCTGATGGAACTCGGGCTGTAGACCTGCATTAGTTGAGGAATAAGAACAAATTATAGAATTGTTATGGTTGGAAAAGATCCCTCAGATCCTCAGGTCCAGCCCCAACCCATGCCTACTGTGTCCCCCAGTGCCACATCTCCAGTATCCTGGAACACCTTCAAGGATGGTGACCCCACCACCTCCTTGGGAGAATAATTCATCTGAAGTGAGGACTCAAACCACTGACTGAAGGAGGAACCTTCCACAGAGCAATTTCATAAGCAAACAAGGATGAACACAAGACAGATTAACTTAGAAGAGCATTCTTTTGACAACTGTGGTCTGATTCATTCTGTGGGCACAACAGCTTGCAGGTTTCTGAGGAACTGCTTTGGTGCAGGCATGTTTCTGACCACTTTTAAGGCACGATATTCTGCAGTGCTGACAAATTTTCCAAGAAACCACACTTAGATTCTTACTGTGGCTGCTCCTGCTGTAGGGAAGCTGTATTTCGAATGGGAGATTGGTACTGAAATTGCAGTTGTGCTAAACTAGCCAATGATGCCAGCCCTGAGACTTGAAGCATGACACAGCCTCTATGTTCAAAAGGCTGCTCAAGAGCTGCGTGGATTCTCTCGTCATGGAGAAGTAGGCATTTGCTGAAGAGGCCTGATATACAGCTTGCATCAGGCTGGCTCTTCAAAAAGCAGCAGATGGGTGCTGGTTGCAGGGCAAGAGGAAGGGTTGTATTTATCTCAAAGCTGATTCACAGCCAGATGAGAAGCTTCTGCAGTGAGTCATGTTCCTGGCAAAGGGCAAGGTGACCCAACTGATAGAGACTTCTGCATCACAAGTCATGTTGCATCTCGCTGGAAGTGACACCAGAACAGAAATCTGCAAGCCTATACACTAGAAGCAAACCTCGGGACAGCAGGGGACAAATCTGCTCATTATGCACTGTAACAACACATTCCGAATATGATTCTAGGAACAAGGTCAATTAAGCACTTGGGAGACAGTTCTGCAATTTCACTGAAGATAGTCTAATCTGTTTTATTGTTTCCAGCCCAAGCACCTCTTTGGCTGAAGTGAGTTTGTGCTGCTGCTGGAGTAAGCAGGGCTGATTGAAAATGGCTTTCCTCCCAACACAGGGAGGGCCTCACCTTTGGCTGGCTGACATGCCTCCAGTCTTGAAGATAATTACCAAGCCCTTCTCAGAGCCTCTCTGCTAAATGAGGGAGAATATCACAGATGGAGGCAGTCTAGAAGCACTCCATTCATCTCCAGCTGTTGTTTGATAGCCAATCGTGGGCTTGAATATTTTCATCTGACAAAATACCCAGCTCTCACTTTGTAGATTTACCAAACACACTCAGAGTTCCCTTTTTTAATCAATACAGAAGTTGGGGAAGTGCCACTGGCAGGGCAACATCAGCAAAGGCCAATTCACAGCAAGCCATGGTCGCCCACATCCCTATGGTGGAAGCAAAGCACACGCTTTGCTACTTTGATAACACAAAGTTGCTGTGTTTGGGACACCTTAGCCCTACAATTTAAAAGCAAAGCTAAGCTGAGATATTTCCCCCCTCTCCTTCTCCCAGCCCTGCCCAGCTTCCTATTATTAATCCTGCAGGGCAGCAATACTTCTTCCAACCTGGCCTACCTCAAAGGCTTCCAAGAAAATACCTATTCCCATTCCTTTATTTTGCAAAGCTCCTGCCCTTTTCTCACTGCTTGCAGCAGTTTCCCCAGGAAAGGAAAAGTGAATCAAATCAAACACATCTTCATGCACAGCTTCTTTTTGCCCCC
Organism: Centrocercus urophasianus; assembly: GCF_019232065.1. Taxonomy (NCBI): domain Eukaryota; kingdom Metazoa; phylum Chordata; class Aves; order Galliformes; family Phasianidae; genus Centrocercus; species Centrocercus urophasianus. Next base: position 3,954,380 of record NW_024884944.1, read on the forward strand.
CTCTCCCATTTCTCCAGCTGCTACAGCCATGCTGGTGCTCACTCACTCTCTCAGCCCCACTGATGCGATGTGGGAAGGTCAGCTCAGGGCACAGCAGAGAAGGAGCAGTGCCATCAAAGGGAGCTCCCAGCTCAGCAGGTGGTGCTCTGCTCTTGGAATCAGGGCTGGCCCACATTGCCTGCACAGAGAAGGGCTTGGATGGGAAAGATGCTGACTTCAGAGACAGGAAGCAAAAGAAACAAAACAAACTCCCTTCCAGCCCCTGGGATCCTTATGCATTTCTATTAATTAAAATCCAAAGGTAATTTGTCAAGAGATTAACTTAGATGCTATAGCCAGCTCCCAGAGCAAGTAATTGCATTCTGTCCCCACTGTCACACTTCACTTCTCTGCTCTGATGGTTGCTGCCTCCCTTTCATTATCCAAGTCTAACACACTTGAACAAGTGTATTCTGGATGTCAGAATGCATTACAATGCTTTGCCCAACACGTGAGAAATTAAGGCAGAAGAAGAAAAAGTCATGTAAGAGCATACACAGATCTCAGAGTCAGACCCAGAGCACTCCCACATCCCCAAAGCAGCTGGGGTTTGGGGTGGAGGCCCTGAGCTGCATAGAACCTGCAGAACCAGCATTGGAAAGTGCTCTATCTCCTGCTCATCCTTCCTTGTGTTTCAGACCATTAACTCTTAACCACAGCTGGTTGCTTCCCTGCCCATTACACTCCTCCCCCAAAGGTTCAGTGTCCCACCCCATTACCTGCCTCTCAGCCAGCCCCAATCCCCCCAGCCCTGGATGCTGGGAGTTGTGCTAATCACTACCAGAGGAACAGATTAAGGGACTGGTTTGCAGTCATCCATCAACACCATTTACACGAGAATTGTCAGGCTGCAAATAGAAAGAGAGGTGATGTGAAACAATCCTGTCTGAAGGTTTTTAGCACTCTTTACAAATTGCTGTGGTGAATAACTTGTTGCCTGTATTTATCCCTTTTCAAATCGTCTCTTAGCTACAGTCATCCATCTTCATTCCTCCCCGCTCGCTCCAGACACTCTCTGCTGCTACCTCATTATTTTACATTTGTACACTGCCACTTGGCTGAGCCTTGCTCAGAGACACAGAGCAACCTCCAGAGGACTGATTTTTCCCTGGGTCAGTGCCACCGGCTTCAGGGTGGATGCAGCACAGCCCTTCACACATCTCCTCTGTCAATGTGCTTGCATGAGATGAAAGAGCAGCACCAGGATACCTGGGTCCCAGCCAGGACTGCGCTGCAAACAGCCTCAGAAAGCAAACCACCTGCTCTGTAGGAAGGTTTTCCTAGGTGCACGGTGGAGCTTCACTTAAACTCATTGACAAACCCCAGTGTTAGAGCCAGCCCAGCATGGGGCAGCAGCAGCAATGCCTTATGCTCAGAGCCCACCTCTCCCTCATTCCTCCAGCAGTGTAAGGCATGTCTTTGAGCATCCTTTGTGCAGACAGCAGTGGCACACGCAGTCCATTTTAGAAGGAAATTGCAAATTAGGTGTCACCAAGAAGCAGACATCATGCCAGACAGCACTTGGACAAGCTTCAGCACTCCTGTGCTCAGAAGGAAGCACTCTAGAGAAGTACCAGATTTGCAGCTAGTCTAAGTCTACCCATCTTCCAAGCACCTTACACCCAGCTGTCCTGCTTGTTGAGTACATTCAATTTGGAAAGGCTGGTTTCTTCTTCTTCCCCGTGCTTCAGATTCCTTCCTTCATCTCCCTGTCATAACTGAATGCCCTAAATGTATTCACTGGCCAACATCAAAACCACTGCTGGCTCTAATTTATGCTCTGTACCAACTTGTTTTATTGGCCCCTAAGTAGAGTTCAGGGGATAATGTTTGTATAAGAGATGCTACACAAAATAAGCTTGCATTGTGCTATAAATCGTAGCCAAAGTACAACAAAGATGGGCACAAAATTACAGGCTGCAAGTAGGTGGTTTGAGAGCACTCACTTATGTGGGAGGGAAGAGTGATTCCCTTCGTGACAACAATCACTGGGGAAAACTCTGTAGCTCGTATTATTCCAGTGGTCAGGCTACAGAGGGCTCCTCTCCTCAATCCATAACTCTAAAGGTCAGGTTTTGTTAAAAGAACATTGACAAGATCAAAGCCCTGAAGCCCTGGGGTCTCTGTATATCTGTCTCAGGAGCTGACCCTGCCATTTAAGAGAGAATAAAACAAATGCCTCGGTCAAGGACAGCCTGGAGCTCAATGGCAGGATTGGGACAGACCCAGGGATGCCAGAATTGCCACGATGCCATTCAAGGGAGAGAGGGGAAGAGGCATCAGGGAAAGGAAGATCATAGGATGGTTTGGGTTGCAAGGGAGCATCAAGGGCCGCCTGGTGCCGCTCCCTGCAGCGCACAGGGACACCCACAGCTCAGCAGTGCTCACAGCCCCGTCCAGCCTGACCTTGGCTGTCTGCAGGGACGGGGCACCACCGCCTGTCTGGGCAACCTGTGCCACTGCCTCACCGCCCTCACTGCCAAACCTTCCTTACATCCACTCTAAATCCCCCTGATCTAATTGGAAGCCATTTCCCCTTGTCCTATCACACAGACCCCACTAACGAGTCGGTCCCCTTCTTACAGCCCTTTTTATATCCTTACACGTTAAGGGGTTGTTCTGCATTACCCAGCAGAAAGGAGCACCCTGCCAAATACTGTGTGAATACAGGATTTCCCATCTCAGCCCTCTCTCTCATTCCCATCTCTTCCTTCTTGATTCTCCAAATAAAACAGCAAAGGGCTCAACACCTGAGCCCAGTGCCTGAAGCCATTCCTGTACCTCTGGCCAGCTCTCCCTGGCCCCAATTTATTCAGCACCAACACCAGCAACCCTCTAACAGACAGCCCTAAGAGCTCTCCTTCAATCCAGGCCCTGCCTTTTGCATTATGTAACATCTCTCCACCTCAAATATTCCCCAAGCTGAGAAGCTGTTCGTATAATAGATGAATGCTCCGGCTGGACATTTTTATTTTTATTATGTTTAATTCACTTTATCCACTGCTAATTTCCCTTTCGCTGTGTGCCTGTCAGGAATCCATGTCTCAGCAGTTCAGTGAGCAGAACAGCCCGAGCATATATCAGCCTTCAGAAATAGCACCCCAGTGGCTTGGCTGGCTGGCAGAGCTACTGAGCAGCACTGATCTGCCTCTAGAGGCACGGTGCTCTGGGTCAGACAGGGGCACGGGCTTCCAGCTGCACTCCTGTTTGCTCCCAACCTGCCCTTGCTTTCCTCACTATAACACAGGAGCTGCTCTGAGCACCTGATGGAGCTGCGGGTGTCCTTGTTTATTGCAATAGGACCAGATGGCCTCTAAGGGTCCCTTCCAACTCAAACTATTCCATGGTTCTATGAAGACACCTCCAGCCAAGATCTGACAGCCCCATTTCTGCTAGGTGCTGGGTGAAGATTTGCTCTGAGAGCCTCGCTGAGGGGATGGCAGTAGTAACACAGAAAACCAAGTGTGCAAGCCCACATTGACCCCATGGCAGCTAAAATAGGTTATCACGCAGAACTTGTAATGCATGCACAATTATGTTGATATGCGAGCCAGAAGTGAAGCATCTAAATATGTTCCTTTCACATCTACTGAAAATAAACCACTTTCTCATGGAAATAATGCCTCCCCCCTCACCCTTCAGCCCCTGCATGCATAATCATTTTGTTTGGAGTTGTGTGAGTTTTCTCTCTTTCTGCTGAAAACTATCAGTCTGATGTGGTGTGAGCTCATGAGAAGCTCCAGTCAACAAATTGTGTTTTCCAGCAGAGGAAAATATTCAGCCTCCCCCCAGTCCTTAAATCAGTTCTAATTAGAAGGATAGAGGATCAGAGATGCCCTCGGAGACTGTGAGATGAGCTTTACTCCCTATAGACAAACAACATGCAGAAATAAAGCAGAAAGTCTTCCTGAATTGGGATCCCAAGGAGATGTCTGGGGTGGGTTGAGCCTCATTACATCAAGGCTGAGTTATTTACACCCCTTTCTGAACATCACAAATACAACAGCGTGCTTTTCCTTTCCACAACCTTGCCATCTCCTCCAGCAGCCCGATAGCATCGTCTCCATCTCTTTTAAGCACCAGAGCAGCCAAATGTACCTGTAGAAACTGCCCTCCACTTAACCAAAGGCAGCACGGAGAGCTAGATGACAGGGCAAAGCACTGCCATCAAAAACCTGCTGTTAAACCAACACCCACAGGTGTCACTGAGACCATTTTGCAATGGAAATGCTTCAGTTTAGAGATCCTGGAAGAAAATTCAGAGCCCCTCCATCATATTTACCTCAACAGCTGGGACAAAATAAGCACAGCAAAACAAAGAGCTTAGCAGACTAAGAACAAAATGTTTCCTAAAACCTTTCGAGCTCCTTGGCTTTGTGAAAAGGTAGGAAAATTGCAGGTAGCATTTGCAGTACTTTTCAGATTACTCACCATTCAATGAGAGACCTAAAGAAAGGGTTGAATCAATAAGTAGGGAAAACATTTGACCAAGCTGAGAGTTTGTTTGATCTCATCTAGAAATCCTGCCCAGGGCCATCACTTGAATCAGGTTTTTTTTTCCCAGACTCTTCCTATTTTCCCATAATTACATTCCTTTTAATAAGCACACCCTTGATACAAAGCAAGGATGCCCCATCTCACTGCTATTGCTAAAAGGGAAACTCCAATTAGAGAAGAAAAAAAAAAAACCAAGAGCATCAAAACAGGGGAGCGATTAAAACTCACAGTCATTAAATAAACCATGGCTGTGTGCTGCTGACGGACTTGGGAAAGATAGAAATCAATCTCCAATTGATCCCACGAATTCACATCTGACATTAATAGCTCCGCAGATCTGCATCAGACAACTTGAAAGTCTACAAAGCCAGTTACCCGAATGCATCCACAGCAACAAGAACAGCCAGCAATGCATCCAAACAGCAAACCGACAGAAAGCCAAAGCACAGCCCAGCAGGTGGAACCCCTCACCTCTGACATACAAAGCTCAGGGTTAAGCAATATTTTCTCTCTTTAACCGCAAATAAGCTTAGAGCACTGAGCCCTGCTTACCGTCGCGCTACGCCTGGCTTTATCAATTATTTATTGTTGTCATCCACACTGACGCGCAGAGGAAGCCAACATGGGAGTGCAGGATGCAACCAAAGCCAACAGCCTTCACCAAACCACCTCCCTCCTCCTCCTCCCTGTGAGCACAGAAGTACTCTCAGTGCTGCACTGGAAGGTAAAGATTTTCTGCCAGCAAATATAACTACTTTTGAAGATCTCACTAGAAAAGTCAATTATCTCAGGACAACCAGCAATCTTTTACTTGCAAGGGAAAGAGTTATTGAATTGTACTTTGAAAACAGAAGAAATACTTCAGACTATCTATAAAGGGAGGAAATAGAGCACACCTAGTGGCTGCACAGGGAGAAGTTGCTTCGATGCTCTCTAGCAGTTTAAAACTGGCAATTAGTAAGCTGGCGTGCAAATGTGATCACAACACAGCAATTACACAAACAGAAGTGCAGAATGAGACTAAAATGAGCTGTGATACTTTAAAAAAAAAAAAGCTAAGACAGCAGGGAAATAGGGCCTCAAGTTGCACCAAGGGAGGACCAGGTTGGATATCCTTCCATAATTTTGGATTTTGGGTAATTTTCTCCTCCAAAAGAGTGGTGATGCATTGACACAGGCTGCCCAGTAGGGTCACCATCCCTGGAGGTGTTCAAGGGATGTTTAGAAGTACTGAGGAACATGGTTTAGTGGGGAAATACTGGTGTTAGGTGCTTAGATTGTTGGACTGGATGAATGTCAGAGGTCTTTTCCAGTCTTAGTGATTCTATGATGCTTTGTACATCTCACTTGTTCTCAGCATTGCTCTCACGGTAACTATATGCACTGAGCAGAATGTGACAGCCTTTGGAAAAAGGCACTGTGCAAACCAGGAATGCACTACCTGCCACTAAGAGGTCAATTGTGGAAGTTCTAAGGCAGACTGGTAGACCAAGGTGTGTCACGTCAATGAGGATGCACTGCCCAGTATGCATGGTGGCAGTTCTGGTTTGTCCTTCCATAAGTTGGTGTTTACATCAAGGTGCAGATACTCTGGTCACTTCCCAAAGTTCTAAATCACGTGTTGGGGGTTGCCCTCCCCAGCACATTGCTAACACAGCAAAGTACTCTCCTGCAGCCAAATGGCATTAAGCAGACAGATGGGCAGAAGAGGAAGATTCTGCAGAGCAGCAAATCAGTCCAGGGAAGGAGCAGTTTGGTGCTCACTGCAGAGTGTTTATTGTCTTTAATTGCTGGCCTTGGAAGTCAGAAAGGGAGAGGAAAGGAGGGAACAAGCAATGTCTCCTGGCTGATGTGCTGAGTCCAATGGAATGGGAGAGCCAAGTCCTACCAAATACCCAGCATTAGAGGTTTGCCACCTTGCAATATGATGGGGCACGAGTGGCCAGGCCCAACATCACCTAAGCAAAGCCTCCCTATGCTGAAGACGTGGCCATTTAGCTACCTGCCCTAAGACTTGCACTGAGCTCAGGGGAAAAACAAAGAGGCATCCAAACATCACAGCAACGTTCTTCCCTTAGCAGCAATTACAACAGCAGAAAACATAACCTGAATAACTGGATCATTGCATCCTCATTCAGAGATCCTAACAGGCTCAGCTTAAGAATACTCCTTCCCTCTGGATAGTTCTTTTCTGTTGTTATTTTGTTTTTTAAGAGCAGGAGAAAATCTGAAGGAGAGCAAGCTTTGATACTAAAATATTTTGATTTCCTCTTTATTTGCTCCTGAAGTGGAAGAGGATTTAGTTGAGCATTTTTTTCCACAAGGCCATGACCAAAGAGAAACAATTGCTATTATACATTTCTATAGCCAGCCTGCCACTGAAGCTTTGCTGCTGACTCAAATGTTATCTACGAACGTGCTAATAAAAGCAGAAGCATGCACACACACAGGCACCTGAAAGCAGCAGAGCAAAGCAATTCTCTGGGAGTAGCAATACAAGTCAGAGTCAATCTCCTTTCACCTTACGCCTCATTAGAAGAGAGGTTCTTCTCTGCCTGAGCTAGGTTCTGATATTAGCTTTCAATTACCTAGTGTACATTTTAAACACTTCCCCAATTACCTCAGCCACCTCTCTCCCATTAAGGTCCCCCAATCGATAGATGGGCTCTATTCCATTCTCCAACTCCAGAGGAATACAGCAGCCAATCCATTCTGTCCAGAATCCCAGGGAAGCAGCACTCTTCCTTACCTTCTAACACCACATCCCTCCCTCCCCAAGCCCAGCTTCCCTTGCCTGCTGCATTTTACCTCAGCTCACTAATGATTACCTCCTCCAGCAATAAATAGAAGGACTTCAACTCAATGCTGCGCAGATATTTATTACCCACGGTGCCCTTTGATCCTGTTTAGTCTAATTGAGCCTGGCACGCAGCTCCAGGTTGCTAATGTATTTCCACCATAAACTATATTTGCAGACAGATGGAAGTTGCATGATTGCCTCCTTTCGCCGCTATTAGCGAAGCAGTCAGCTCCTTATTTTTACTTACAATTTAATTACAAGGCATATGGAAACACTGAGAGCATGGAAGCCAAGGTCCCTTCATAGATTTCCATGCTTCTCTCACACCTTTGAGCCACCTCTCTCCTTTTCCAAGACTCAAGCAGCTCCTAAAGCAGAGCTTCTGCACAGCAACCAGGAGCAGAGATGCCTCTGGGAGCTGTGCAAGATGCTCTGGGGTTGTGTGGCTTCAACCCTGCCTGCATTCCCACTCCAGCAGGGCAAGGAATAGAGGCTGCTGACAACAGCTGATCCCCATCCCAAGAAGATCACTTGCACTGCACTGCTTTGCTGAGACAAGCCCCAGCTGTCATTAAACTAGTTAGCTTGGGCAATGATCTTAGCATAGCTGGAGGTAGTTAGACCTCATCAGCTAATTGCCTGAGCATTTATTCAACAACAGCTCTCTGAAATGTCAGAGACCTAGTAAAAACCGAGATGCTTCAACTCCTGCCTGTTCTTAAATATCAAGATGCCATTAGCTGTGCTCATCACCCTCCAGGAAGTCAATGGGAGGAATGATGGCAGTTCCCCAGCTCTTCGCATCCCTGTCTCAGCTCCCCTTGCTGCAGGTGCCCATGGGGATGGAGCTGTCTGGGAGGCATATCCAGCCCCACAACAGGCACAGGCTGGGAGGTGCAGGATGCCTTCTGGGCCTCCATGTGCTCTTCATCCCAAAGCAGGATGCGCGTTAACAACAGCCAAGATACAAACAGCCTCTGGCTACTCCTTAGGTGCAGATCTGAACAGAGCATCAAGCTTGGACTGAGCTACAAAAGCTTAGAATTAGAAACCTAGAGCAATTTACCCCCAAAGGCAGATCCTTCCCTGGCAGTATCTCACAGGAAAGATCCAGAGAGGGACATGGCCCTCACCTGGAGGCTCGTGGTTCTGTTCAGGCAACAATAGCCCTTACCAAAGCAAGTCCATTAAACCAAGCTACTCCTACTGTCTCTTTATGTAAAGCTTCCCTGTTTTATTTTACTGTTTTCAAATTGAATCAACAATAAAAACAGCACCTGAGAATGGAAGCAAACCCAAGAGAATGGGAGGGGGCAAGGAAGGATTGAAATATGACACTCAATTCTTTTCTCCCCTTTCCCCCAGCAGATGCCTGACAATTCTGTTACTGATAAAGTGTCAGTCCTTTTCAGGAGGATAATTGAATCCCCGTCAATTAAGCAGAAAAATCAGATCAAACCTACAATGAGACTGCTGAAATAAATGTGCAAAAGAGTAAGGAACAGACAGTGGAAGCAAACAAGTTGTACAGCATTGCCTCAAACACTCCCAGGTCTGAGTTGTCCCACAGGAAGATGAGAACCTCCTGGAGAGCAGCAGCACTGCCATCAGTTTCCTCCAGCTTGGAATTGGTTCTGTGCTCCGCTGGACCTCCTGCAGAGCACAACACATCCCCTGTATCCAGACAGGAGGGATGCTTTCATCCCATTGCAGACTCAGGGCATCAACATGCTGCCACCTACAACCCCCCCACTTCTCCAGGGCTGAAAAATCAGCAAGCTGATGCTCCATGCCCATATTACTGCTGAATACACAACAACTTCACGCAACTTCAAAAGCAAAACCACCATGATCTTGACCCAACAGACAGATTTCATATTCCTGTTCTAAACACCAACCCCAGTGTGCTGGATTCTGGATAGCATTGAGTCACCAACACTTGCATGTGGTTTGCACTTCTGTCTCTTTTTCCCTTGTTTCCTCCTTCAGAGAACTCCATCTCTCTCTCTTCTCCTTGCCCTTTATCCTTTGATTTCCTTTCACCCCCAGTGTGACCCTATATTTTATTCCTTTCTAAATTTCCATTCCGTTTCAGTGACTCCCATTTAAATTAAACTAAATTGCTTTATTGGTGCCACTGAAATACAAGGATTGCAGGAGATATTATACACACGTACGAGCCACATTATGTAAAAAATGCTTAAGAAAGGAATCCTCCAGTAAATGCAATCAATATTCCACATAAAGCATTACCAGGAATGGAAATAAGAATATTTTAAAAAAGGAGCAAAGTTGAACTCTTGCTAAGTGCACCATGAGCCTGCTCAAAATTCAGAGCTGATATCATGGCTGCATGCAATCAGCAGCATTCCAGCTCCATGCTGTGCTCATCCTGCTTCCAAGCATTGGTTCCAGCAGCAGCCCTTCCCAAACCCACATTCTCACTATTTTGGGGATTCTGGGCTGGGGGAGATGGATCTGTTTCCCTCAGAGACCTTCTCACTGCACTGCTGCCAAAAAAGCTGTAGATCTCCATCTCTGTCACTGCTGAATCCCATTTCGGATGCAGCAGGCAGGTGCTGAGGATGGGGAGAAAGTATTCATATAATAATTTCAGACCCAGAGGGGGAATAAATCCACAGCCATTTCTGGAGTGCAGACTTGTAACAGAACTGGCTTCTATACTTATGTTTCTGGCTTTGGAGCCCATCTATAAGCAATTATCAGCTGCCCATGACAAGGCAGGCTCACACCCAGCACAACACACAGATCCCTCATTACACTCCAGAGCTGCACCAGTTCTGCCCCTCCTGAAGGAGTCCTCCTTAGACCCAGTACAGCAACAGCCTTTCCACACAGCCAGATGGCAAACCTCCACCTGAGGCACTCAGAGCCCCTCAAAGCAAACAAGGCACTGCAGGAAACACGGGGCCATCCTCCATGACCTGGTCCACTGAGATCAAGCTGAGGCTTCAAAAGCTAAAAGCATTTCAGATCAGGCTGATGGGCAGCTACCTTCAGAAGTTAGGAGCAATGCAGAGGCTACGTGGGTTTAGCAATGGTCAGGGGTGGGTAGGAAGGGCTTCACATCTTCCCAGCCTGCTGCAGCATCAAAGGTCCCTTCTGGCTCTGCCTTCTACCAGCCCAGGGTCAGGCTGGTTTCTCAAAGCAGGACCAATGCCTTTGCTTTCCCTTCTCCCTTCCAACTGCTGGCTCATTTTTCTGGCTGGTCCTGGAATGCCTCAAGAATCCCAATATAGCCAAAATACTCTCACCTCTCGGAGAAGAAATTAAGTGTACTTTGAGGAAGCAATCAGTCAAAACGTTTTCCACTTACTGCGGAGATGAAGAGGCCTCTGCTAGCAGCTTCCCAGAAGACTGCAAAGAACAGAACACAGCAGTGCTGCCTCCCATCCTGAGCAGCTTCATAGTTCCTATGGAGCTGCCTGCAGGTTGCACTGCTTTCGAGTTGCCTTCACAGCAAACACCAGCACTCAGTTATCCTTCCTCTCCTGCTATGCTGGTACCCTTTCTGAAATAGTTTCAGTAACAGGTGATCATGCAAGGGGATAGTACTGGAAGGCTGCACTGTGCACCTCCCCTTGGAGCCATTCTCCCACCACATTCAAGCTAAATACAACTGGATTTTGGGGTTGAGACTGCAGTAAGAGGGCAGATTTGCTCCTCCAGCTCTTGGCTGTGGGTTTGAGCCCTGTTTAGCTCCAGGTGCTCACACTGAACTCATCACCAGTGCTTGATCAGTTCAGCTCTGGATGGTTTGACCAGACCTCATTCTGAAGCAGCAGGGATGTTTGGATTAAAGGACAAGCAGCTCTACCTTACATGGAAACTGTTCACAGAGTGACCAGAAAAGACACAGAGTTTTACCTAGACTGATAGAGGATGCTCATGAGAAAAACCCAACCTCCCTATGGAGCCCTGCTCCTCCGTACGCAGCATTGCAGCACTAGGTAGACCATCTGTGCAACTGCCCACACACATTGAAACAAAACCCTAACAAACATCTTTCATTCATTTTCTTTGATTATCAGCTGAGCAATGTCACTCCTGTTTGTTCCCAGCTGCTCAATGAAGTAGAGAAGCATTTCCATCCCTCCATCTCCACTCAGCTTGCTGCATATATTCAAGCAGGGGAGAAGGAAGCCACAAACAGGCAGCCTTTCACCCAGCAAACCAAGCAACCTGCTCTCAACACCTGCTCAGCCTTTGCCCCTGAGCTGAGTGCAGTGCACTGAGTGCTGCTCCATTTGGTACAGCAGCTGAGCAGGAATCCAGGGGAGGAGCAGCACTGGTGGAGATGCAAAACAACAACAGTATTTGTCAAAACAAAGTTAGGACAACAGAACAGCAGTGATAAATAGGAATAATTCTGATGTTGCTATCAAGCGTGTTCTACTACATGCATGTCTCTGCAAATCTATTTTGGGGGTTTCAAGGTAACCTGAGAGGCAGCCATCAGCAGAATAGCTATAGTTCTGGGAATCAAAGCTAACAAGAAGATTAGAAAACGTTGCTGGCAAACATTCTCTGCTCCAAGCTGGAAAACATAAGAGCAGAACAGAGTGGGAATCCCTTGGCACCTCTCTGCGGGCTGCTGGCCACAGGCTTGGTCTGCTTGGCAGCCCCATCAAGAGCAGGTGAAGAGGGCTGAAGTGGGATAGGACTCTCCCCCAGCAGCCTTCTTCTCTCCCCAGCCATACCCTGAGCTTGTTTTCAGCCATGCTGTATTGTAAATTACCACTTGTCAAAGGCAACACGGCGCTTATGGATGCGCTGATTTCAGGAGAGCATTCTCTCCCTTAGGGAAATGAGAGCACCAAGAACTATAATCACTTTTTCAGATATATAATGGAGTAATCAATATTAATAGGGACAGTTATCTCCTTCTCCAACTTGTGTCCTTAACAGCAGATAAAATGCCTGTAAAATGGTTCCCTATTCAGCATATGCTGTTTGCTTACTTCCAAAACATGCCATTTCTCAGAGCTATCGTCGTGTGGGACTCATTACCCGGAAGGCTTTGGTCATTGACAAATCTGGAGGACCCTACACTGCCTCCAACAACCATTTGTAACGTAGCTTTTGTCTGCACTTTCTTATAGCTTTGTGGGTTTTTTTTTATTTTATTGTTATCCCCCTGGAAGCCTCTAAATAAAAATGGATTTCGTATCATAATGCAAACAAAGCATGCCCTAGAAAGGCCTCAAATGAAATTATGGATGATGCTTTTAGTTTAAACAGCATCTTTATGGCTGCTCTTAACAGACTGACTTCTCAGAAGCTGGCTGGCTGCTACAGAGCACTGCTCTGAGGAGAGGTCACAGACCTGCTGCCCGTCACCAGCTGGAAGACTCTGCAGCAAATCCAGGCTAACCATCTCACCCCTTACACCTGGCTCTTGAGAGCCTCCACCCACACCAGCCCACGTGCAGCACGAGAGCAGAGCCCACCCCATTCCCCATGGGCTGACAAACCCACTGATGCCCATCAGCACACAGCAGCCACGATGCCAACCTGGTGGGGTACGACAGGAGAAGAGCAAAACACACCACACACAAAACAAAAAGCCAATTGCAACAGCATCAAAGAACAACATATTGGTCATTAGCTAGAAAATACAGCCCCCTGTGTTGATTTATACAGCCCCTGGGTTCCGATTAAGGGCTTGTAAAAGCAGAAGCTTGGCAGTGTAAGTGCTGAATGGGTCACTGTACCCCGTACTAAGTCTATTCAGGCTGACATGTAAATTACAGCCCTGCTTGTGCCTTGCATCTCCTCAAACGGGCTTAAGAGCACCCAGCAGTTGTTCCGATGCCCATCGGACATGGCAGCAGAAATTGTCAAGGAAGGGGTAATTGAAGTTAAGTATCTGCAAGGAGGAAAACAGACAGGGGTGGGTGTGGTAACGCGGCAAGAAAAGCCATCCTTTAATTTGAGGAACCATGCTTTCCTTTTAATCAGATCAGCGAGAAGTGCTCAGTGCCTGCAGGGCTGGGATTTCAGAGAAGGCTGGAGCAACCCTGCTGTTTTATTACAGCTACCATACAGCACTCAGAACCTTCCCCTGCCAACATTTACAGACTGATTTTGGGGAGAAAAAAAAACAAACTAGTCCTGGAGGATGGTGAGACAGCAAATGTAGATAGATCCATGCATTTACCATCCCTCCCTCTACTGCAGTCAGTAGCGATGGCCCAGGAACAACATCTCCAAGGAAAGGGACAGCATACACACAGAGAGGTGAATCACAGACTGGCTTGAGTAGGAAGGAACCTTCAGCATCATCTAGTTCCCCTTTGCTAGGTGCTGATTGCAAACCAACCAAGGAGGTCAGCCCATGGATGCCATCCTGAACCACCCTGGAGACAACAGAGCCAGAGTGCACATCCAGATGTAACCCTGTGCTACATGACCCATTCTGCATGGTTTTGTGTGCATCACCTGATGAGTGCCACCTTCATGCTACTGCTGTTAAAACAAGCCATGAACAGACCAACAATCCAAAGGCTGAACTCACAGGGACGCATCCCCAGAACAGGCAAACAGGAGCTGTTATTACACCACAGCAATGAAGCCTCAAGCTTTGATGGACAATGGCTGTATTTTTCTGGGAAGTTTGCCTCTGGGTAGGATTCAGTCAGATTCTGAAACAATCCCCCCCACGCCACAATGCAGAAATTTACCAGCATCGTTTTCAGATCCACGGCTCCAGAAGAGCAGCATCTCTATTGCACACACGAAGCAGAGTGAGGTCTGTGCCTCCTCCCGGCAGCCCCCAGGATGGAGCACTGCAGCAGGAGGTTCCCACCGTTTGTCAAGCACTGCCTGTCAAGAGCACTCAGATGAAAGGCCAAAGCAGCAAGCTTCCTTAGCTCTGCTGGAGAGACAGCTGCATATCACACCATTAACGCCATGATCTGAGATTTGTTTACTGTCTGGGCCAGAGACGAGCAGAACAACTTGTAGCAATAAAAGCGCTTTGGTGCTCCAACACAGAGCTCTATAATTTACCAGCTCTGTTCAGCTCTTCCTCCAGCAGGGAAGCCAGAGACAAAGGTAATCGCTGCAGACAGCATGCTGTGAGCTAGTCTGAATTCTGGAGGAAACAGACGGAGCTAAAACACATTTCCCCTTTCCCCATCACCTACACTGTGAGCTCCCAGCACAGCCCTGCACGTCCACAAGCAGGAGATGGAGGCAATGGGAGTCCCAGGAGAGTGGCAGGTGATAACAGGAGGACTTCTACATCTCACATATGGTTCATAACTTGCACAGAGCCACCAAACTCCAGGAGACAAAACCAGCAGAAAACAGATCTCAAAATCCAATTTATAAAGCCTTCTTGAAATCCATACAGAACCCCCTCCTTCAAAGTGGATGTGGACCTGCATCCACTGCACACACTCCTCCACAAGATAAACACAGCTAGAGATGGCATTAACGTACAGCAACTAAAACACAGGCACCTTAATTATTAAACCTCTTAAATCCATAATAAAACCATAAAAAGCAGTACCTGTTGAGAGTGCTTCCATAAGGCCAGGCCCAGCATTCACTCCTCGCTGGAGATGCAAGCTCCTGCTCCAAGGCCAATCTCCAATCCCAACAAACCAAACACATGCCCTCCACATTGCCTTTTATATAGCTCCTTTGGAACACCTGGTGCTCCACTGACTAATTGAGGATCACTGTGAAACCTCACTGTTATCAGCTGTGAGATGTTTATTTCTCCCTGGTCCTTGCCATCTCAGGGCTGTTTAATTAGCAGACCTTCAGGAAGAGCTTTTTAAAGGCCCTTCACGTACAATTCCTGTTGAAGTGAGATAACCACTGTATCTTCACAGATGTGGCCTTATTATTTCAGAGACAAAAAGCAGAGAACTTCTCTACCAAGGAAATTACTGTAAGACCAAAGAACCCCAAATAGAAGTATTGCCTATCCAAATGGATGACTAGGCAACAAAGTGAGGCAATTAATTAGAGATAACAAATCAGCATCTATCCTTTTCACTTTAGTTCATTGAAACCAGCATCATTCTGTTATAGGTGCATTTAATGGTTTGGGATGCGCAGACAGAATGGGGATTGAATCATCTCCCAATTCTTTTTAAAGTGCTGAAAGGAACTCAGCACAAATGTGAGGAACAAAGTGAGAAGATAGCAATGGAGAAGCAGCCAATGAGAGCATCATTTATCCATCCTCTCTGAATGTGGAATAGACGCTCAGAAGTCCCACATCCAGGTCTCAGCCCCAAACCGAGCCAGGAACCAATCCAAGATAAAGACAGCAAAAGTGAGCTGGCAAGAATAGTGACAAATATTGAGCATTTTAGCAAACCAAGTGAACCGAATGGTGCTACACAGAGGTGTTCTCAGCACACGGATCCATACGGTTTTGCTTCTCTTCTGTTGCAAACGTTCGCATACCAGCATAACTGGCAGCAATCTGGAGGGAATAAGACTTCTCGGGGATATTTTGCAACTTCCACTTAAGCTCAGTCTGTCTTTATGTTCGCTGTCATCTAAACTGTGAATATATTATATTTTCTCCCCAACTTTCCAATTTTATCATCTCTCGTCAGTGCCATTTATCTGCAATACCGCCTCGACGCGAGCGGGGATCTTTATTTATTTATTTCCCACTCACTAACTTCACCTTAATGTGTTATAATACAAAACATAACAGCCCTTACCGGGTTGGATAGCAAAGTTAATATTTCATTTTCTGTGTTTTATGTCCTGATGGCTTCTTGCTAACATCAGAGGTAATTCTCACATACTTCACCGGGAAATGTAATGGGGTGGAAAGACATTCCCCAGCTCCGCAATCACTTTGCTAGCAAAGACAGATGGAATGGGGACTTGCAGAAACACATTGGTGATGTCTATTCTGGACAGACTCGAAGCAATTTATATAAGCCACTAATACGTTTGTCAGGGAGACATCAGACATTTTCTTTTTTCCTTTTGTTTGTTCGCAACATAAACGAGAGAAAAAAGAATGGATGCTTTTACCGAGATGCAATCTTTAAGTTAGTGGCGTGGAAAATTGCATTGATACTTCCTGAGCAAAATGATCAACTTTATTGAACAGCAGCAAAAGCTGAACGTTTGCATGAGGGTTTTAAAAAAGAAATCACCTGCTATGACAAGAGAAACAGGAAGTAGAGCTGTTTTGTCTGGAGGTTCTCCAAGGCAGAAAAACTTAATTAGAGGCCAATTCTTTTAGGGGGAAGAGGAAAACCCATGGATCAAAGGCTGAACTGAAGTAAGAGATGGAAAATTGGAGAGGAGTTGGGCTGAGTGTGCTTTGAAGAAGGTAATGTGATGGATTACATGTGGCATGGCCCATTCAGCTCTGAGATGCCACATTAGATGTAGCTCACGCTGACTTGGGTAGGTGTGAGCAGTGCCATCAGTTGGGTGATGTCACTTTGTTGTGTGCCAGGCTGTAGGTGGTCTCCCTCCAGCCATCAATGCGATTCATAGGCAATTTCAAATTCCTCAGGAAGAATAAATGGAAGTGGAAAAGGATCAAAAAGCATCACCCCACCAAGGTGGAGCAGGGAGACTGTCTGGGAGGAGCCTCATCCCCACCACAATCTTCCCTTTCTTGGTGAAGTCTAAACAGAGTCCTTCTAGAAGGCAGCAATAGAAACCCACCACTTGTTCTTCTGTACACGGAGAGCAGCTCTGCACTTATTTCATGTTACCTAGGAAGGTTTGTAGAGAGATTCTGCCCTGCTCAGCCTCCATTCGAGCAGCATATCAAGGTTAAAAAAAGTTATTAATTTACAAAGAACCCCACCTTCCCCACCTATATGCTTTCAACCCTGTGGTCTGGATGGATTGGATCTTATCTATGTTGATTGTCCTCCTTTACGCTTAATTTTGCTTATCTTCTTTGAGGGTGCTGAGGCACTGGAACAGGTTGCCCAAGGAGGCTGTGGATCCCCATCCCTGCAGGCATTCAAGGCCAGGCTGGATGTGGCTCTGGACAGCCTGGTCTGGTAGTTGGCGACCTGCACACAGCAGGGGGTTGGAACTGGATGAGCACTGTGGTCCTTTTCAATCCTGGCCACTCTGTGATTCTGTTATTATATGGATTTTCTATCTAGAAGAACATTCCTATCTCACTCCAAAAGAACAATCCTCCTCGGATGCAGGTAGAGCATCCCTCCTGAGTCCCACACGTATATCCTCACAATCCTGAAATCGCACAGCCCTGTTCATCCCCAAACATTTCCTTTCCTTCCTCGAGCAGCAGCCCTCAGGAGATCTTTCATGCATGTGCACATCTCAGTTTGCCCACCCTTGAAGCAGTTTTGCTGTTGGGGCACCTGAAGGTTGTCTGACTGATTTCCAGGAGCCCTGGGACAGCGTGAACCTCCCATTCCCTGTTAGATCTCATGTCTGGAACATCACGGACAGAGATAAGCTCTCTTTGTATAAGGAAAAAAAAATAAAAGTACAGAAAACCACAGCGCACCCAGGACTTTCATTACAATTCAAAGGAAGCTGTCCTGCAACTGCTGCGAGCAGCGTGGCCGGCATTCTGAGCAAGCCTCTAACACCAGTTAAAAGGCAGCTCTGCCAGAGGGGGGGGGAGGGAGGGAACATAAATAATCCAGTGGTCACCACTTGCACCGATGGGCTGAGCTTTGTGCTTCCCAGCTGCCTGCCTCGGATCAGAAGCAGCAGCATCACACGCTACGACATGAAAGCTGCTGCTGGGGTCTGTCTGAGCTTGAAAGTGGCGGTCATGCATCTCCCACTCCTTCTCCCGTACACTCCAAGCTCCTCCTTTGCTCACTGATTTAATTATTCATAAAGTGAGGCTCTAAGTACTCCAGTTAATCTCTCGCAATCTTTGCTTTCCCATTAAGGTGAGCAATGAAGGCGCCGTGATGCACGCGATGTCAATGCGGGTATTGATCAGCCTACAGCATCCACCAACTCCAGCTGCAGCACTGGGTGCCAGCTGGTCCCCACTGCATCCCCTGGATGCTCTGCATGCAGAGATGCAGTCACACTCAGGAAAAGTCCCTGAAAGGATCAGGCTCTGGAGTTGCCAAGAGCTGGGGGAAGCAGTGGGGGGAAGGACACTAGGGACAGCAGTAATTTAGCCTAAAGCAGAGGGATGAACAGTTTCTCAGGTGGCTATTTTTGACACCGAGGATGCTATCATCCCTTGCCCTTCCGTGCTGCCTTTGTGCCTGTTCTGTTCTCTAAGGAAATTTTAAAGGTGAGCTACAAAACAGGGAGAAAAGGGAAGAAAAGAGACGTGTTCAGATCCCAAGTTAGCATCCAGAGGTGCGTGTTGGCCTAAAAACTCCCATATGCATCAGCAATGAGCACAGGCTGCGAGCCTGCTTTCCACCCAGGGAACAACCTGTGTTTTAGCTTGCTGAGGCACCAGTAGATACTTGAGATCACATCTCAGGAGGCATTGGTTGAGCACCTCCAGTTTGCACACAGACCAAGGCACCGAGGCTGCAGCATCCCCATCTGCAAGGACAAAATTGCCATTGAGAGCAGGAAAACCCTCCAGCCCAGGGGCACAGCACATGCATGGCATCGCTGACTTTTTATTTATTCAATCTCTCCGATCAGCCTGTTGCCTACAGGGCTGAGACCAGGCCTCAGTGCATGTATATGTATTTTCACATCGGTGAGGAAAAGCAGCAAGGCTTCTGACACACTGTAATGAAAATCCACTGCGTTGGCCAGCTGCACTCCCTCATCTCTCCTCGCTCGTGAGGTCAGGAGAACCCATTGCCATCAGCTACAACAGAATTCTGTTGCATCTTTCAGCCAGCCACTCGTCTGAGGGAAACAACTGATGGCACCTTCATTGCAGGGCAGGGAGTCTCCAACCCAAGGGCATCCCAAGCCTTTATCATCACCAAGCCTTGGAGAGAGCTTGCTGTTGAACAGGAAAGAGTTGCCCGTGCTCCAAGGACCTAGATGGGAAGGGAAGCATCACTCCCATGGTGCTTGCATGCACTCCCAGCAGCGTGTCCCTGTGCTGTACCTGCAATGTTTGCTCTGCCAGCTGTCATCACAAAGCGAGAGCTCATTTAGACACTTTGCTGGTGTACCTGTGCTCCCCCTCTCAGGATGGGCCCATCTCTGCACTCACCAGGCTGTCTCTGTTGCTTTCTGCAGCGTGATGCCTGATGAATTTTGCATTGGAGTGGGAAGAGGCATGAGCTGAATATGATACGAAGTCAGAGCCGATTCCCATTTCAATTCTCCATGAACATACAGGTGAACGTTTCATTTAATCATCCCGTATCCTCCAAGGACTCTGCCTCTCACCACTGCCTGTGCAGGCAAGCACACCTGAGTCTGGAAAACCACCTTCAGCAGAAGCACACAGGTAAAGAGATGTGAGGTTGTCATTGTGGAAGGAGACACTCAGGCTTACGTGCAGGGCTCAGAGCTCCACTCCCACCACAAACAGCCAGGTTCAAAGCAGCCCAAGCACAAGGGATAACCCCTAGGGTCTGGTGCCACATCTGCATGGGCAGAATCCCACGCCAAAGGTGAGGTTCCCACCCCAGGAGACAGCTGCATTAGGAAAGGCAGGAGATTTCACATCAAATGCAGATAGAGCTCAGCCATTCCTCTCTGGGATGCGGGGAGAAACACTTAGATAACCAGACAACTCCATCTCACTGCATTAGGTAATTCTTCAAGGGTACAGTGAAGTTCCCTCAAGCAGGCAGGCTCCAAGCCACTGTTCAAAACCAATTCTTTCAGCTTCAGCTATCTGAAAACAAGCACGAAAGAAGAGAGCTATGCAGCAGGAACATAAGTATTCACATCACTTCCCCGTGGGCACTGCAGAGGAGTGTTTCTGGCCTCCCTCAATGGTCAGGGAAGAAAACTCTCTCTGAGGGTGATTTACAAAAGCTGTCAGGATGGCCAAAGATGGACCAGAAATAAGAGCTATAAAGGATATAGGGGAGATTGGGAACAGAAATTGGAGAGCTTGAAGAAGGAAGTGAAGGGCATTAAGCCTGACAAGGACGAGGCCAAAACCCGTAAATCCAGGCTCCCACCAAAGGGTTTGCTGAGCATGCCGGCCACAGCAGGGCCCCCTGACCAAGAGCCCGATGCTCAGTGCCTGCCTGCCCTAGGACAAGCAGCAAAGCTTTCCCTGCATGGCACCAGGAACTGGAACCACACGTATGTGGCACAGCCAGGAAAAGTAACCTCAGCTCTTTCACACTTAAATTTGTGTCTGTCTCCAGGAGAGAACAGGCTGTGAAGCAAAGAAAGCCTTTTTTTTTTTTTTTTCCTCCACCTTCATCCATTTCACATGTCAAACAAATTGAGACCAGCTCTGAAGGGCTGAAAAAACAGAGCCCCTTGCAGCTCTGGAGCGCTGACTCGCACCAGTTCTGGGATCACAGCACCTTGTTTTGTAAATAAGTCTAGGGCAGCTGGAATAATATACCTGTCAAACAGCAGCGAGCTCCAATTTCCCTTGACAGCACCAGCTCACATGTGCTGCCTGCTTCTTACAAGAGCCTGCCAGGAGGGATCAATCCTTTCGACATATGTTGATGCAAACGGCCACGGTGGTTTTGGTAGGTTCTGGCCATTGACCACGGACCTGAGCGAGGCTTCACATCCCCTTGCACTCCTCATATTGGTTTGGGGGCAGGTGTGGATGCTCTGCTGCGAGATTTACTGCAGGCAGTGATGAGGAGAGCACTTTGCTTCATGCTTTACCTTCAGCTCAGGATTTGGCCACATGCTCATCAGCCCCTCCATGCCAGGGCTGTCTGCTAGACACCTTCTGGGGAAGTGTCTTTTGAGCTGAGTTTTCATCTTTTGAGGAAAGCAGAAAAGACACTGTACCCATTGAATCACAGAATCATTAAGGTTGGAAAAGGCCTCTATGATCCTCCAGTCCAGCTCATCACCGCCGTGTCCACTAAGCTAAGTCCACTGTATCTCCATATTTTACACCTCCATGAATGGTGACTCCACCACCTCCCCGTGCAACCTGTGCCAATGCATCACCACTCTACAGTAAGAAATAAGCAATATTTTGGCTGAATTACCACCTTCGTCTCTCTGCTGATAGAAGGACACATTAGAAAATTGGAATTCACTGAAGGAAAATAATTAAAGAATAAATATAGCGCCTCTGCAAATAGGAATTCATTAAAGTTTGCAAAGCACTCTGATATTTTGACAACCGCACCGTGGTGAAGCTCTGGTGGAAATTCAGCGTGGTGCAGTCGGAGCAGGGATTAGAGCCTGCATCATAAATAATGCATACAGACAGACAGCTGGTGATGGGAGCAAAGAAGTGCTTGAGAGTAGCCCTGCAGTTACCATCGTCTGTTTTTGTGCATGGGAAGAGCCACGGGTCTTGCAGAGTAAATTGTAGGTGCTTGAAGATGTGGGGAAAAGAACTCAAGTTACAGCAATCTCTATTCCAACACTCTCATACTTTTCTCACAGATGGGTTTTTGAGTGGGTTTTAGATACACCTTGTGTTTACTTAGTGCATACAACCCATGTTAACCAATCAGGCTGAATGAACTCTGTCAGCTGCAGAAGGATCCAGGCATCCCATCCAAGAATGGAAAAACAAGCTCAGGGAAACCAATGTATTCTCAAGGTCAAAAGATACCTGTGATCAAAGCAGACGTAGCACACCAGCATGACTCACAGCATCCAGGACAAACCTTTGGTACCATAAACTGGAACAAGTCTCTGCGTGTCTGTGAAGCAAAAAGCAGCAGGCTCTTGATCTCACCCTCAGGGTCAGCCCTTCCTCTCCACAAAGCGCTCTTTTTCTCTTATTACAGACATCCCACAAAGATGTCCCCTCAAAATGACATAACGGCAGAAGAACATTTGACAATAAATGAAATAAAGCTAGCAGAGCACCTGGGCATCAGGATCGAACACCAGCTGTGCTCCTGCTTGCTGAGAGGCACTGCTTATTGCACCAAAGAGGCAACTCCAATCTCTTACACAGCAGAGAGAAAAACAGCTGAAATGAGTGTAGCAGTAATGGTACAAGACGCAGAAAACCGGGCTTGAATACTCCATAACAAGACAAAACAAGGCATTTCAGACTGTCAGTGCAATAAGTGATAACAAGGGTGAAGTCAGTGGCTCATTGCAGGCTCAGCGTGCTGTTCTGGGTTGGGTCCATGCACCCCACAGCACTCAGAAAGAGAGGGGAAAAAGAACAGAGCAAATGTTCCCTTATCACTGCTCTGAGCACTGATTTATCAGACCATAACCCTAAGGGTAATTGCATTAAAATTATTAAGACTCACACTAAGACTTGGACCATTGAGCATAAGCTTAGGCAAATTATTTCTACTTCTGTACAGGCCAGTGTACTATCATCTCATTTCCCAAGTGGAAGGATCCCAAGTTCTGCAGCACTTGGCCATCAAAGGAAGCTTTGATGGCATTTCCCAACCAAAGGGCTGCATCTCCAAAAGCCACATCCTTGCAAGAACACTGCAATCTGAGTTGACAGTCATTACGGAAAGAACGGACTGATCGTTTCCACCTTATGTCCAGAAACAAACGTGAGTGTTGGCAAATAAAAAATAGCTGGGCTGGGTAAGAGGTTCTTCGGTACTTCCCCATGCCGTGCCTGGCTTTTGCTTTCTAACACTGACACATGAAAAAGCTTCCTGCTGTGCCCAGACCTGGGAGCGCATCCCTGAGCCCACGCAAGGTGCCAGCCCTCCTGCAGCACTGTTCTGTCACTGCTGCAGAATGAGGATCTCTTTATCTGAAAGCAGACACTGACCAGGACAAGGTCTGCATTTGAGCAAGTCACCCAGACTTCTCCTACAGTTACCCAAGAGAAGCAGGTGTGCCTAGGGAGCAATGCATCCCATCCAGCCCCTAAGTAGGACAACCTGCCTGATCCACTTCTCTTTCTCTTCATTGACCAGTGTGGTGTAGCCATAGGTACCTTCCTCAATGCAGCACTAAGACTAATCCCAACCAAAACATCTGTTTCTGGCAATGGGATCCTGCAAACAAGGACTTCTCCCCTCCTTTCCTTCCACGCTACAGCTGCGCAGAGCCAAGGGAGGTGGATTTAGATGGCACTTCCTACCAAGACCTTCTAATGAGATTGCTTCTGGCTGCAATGACAGCAATGCAATTGCAGAACTGCTACACCACCCTGAGATACCATCTGACTCCACTTAGGGATGTCTGCTGCCGAGTTCCCAAGCTGCAGCTATCCTAGGAAGCAACCTTCAGTGGGAGGACAGCGAGGAAAACGTTCTTGTTTTCAGGACTGAGCAAAGCTGGGAAAGCACATAAAGACAGAAATAGGCAACTCTTCTTCCTCCCCAGGACTGGCTGCATTTTGGTATTAGAGAACATCTCATGAAGATAGGGAAGAGCTGAAGATGGAACGACTCAACACTTCCAGAGGCAAAGAAAAGCGACACCAAGAATAAGTCTTCATGAACACATGGAGCTGGAGCTGTGGGGTGGGCACTGGGAAGGTGTCAGCCTCCAGCAGACAGCTTTCCTTTGCGTGGGGAAGGCATTCAGCACTTGGGCACATGGATGCCATGACATCAAGAGTGTGGATGCCATTGAAGCTAGCTGAGCCCCCAACTCCTAGCAATACTGCACTTCAAACCTATGTCCTCTGCTAAACATGGCTGAGATGGGCTAATGGTGTAGAAATTAAGCAGCGTGTATACAGCCATGGATTATATAAGCTTTGTTTCTTTAAGAAACTAAGCTAAAAAAAATGCAATGAGAAGCTGTATCATCTTCCACACATTCTAAGGTTGAAAGGCCCTGTGTGATGAGCATCTGAAAAGCCTGCTCTGATCATCCCTCCTTGCATCTCGCTCAGGTTTGGCAGCAGAACACGCGCTGCCCTTCCCAACTGTTCTGCACATCTACATGAGGAAGCTGTCTGAGCAGTGACTGATGGAGAAACCACTTCACTACGCCTCCCAGAGGACGTTATGACAGCAGGTTTTTATTCCGGAATAAAAAACACTCCAAAGTAATTAGCATCCTTCCAAAGTGAAGTAATTATGCTACAGCGAAGTCACTTATGTACCAGAAGAGTGTCCATGCAAGCAGCTATTTTGGACGGCTTCCGGCTGAACAGCTTATTCTGCAATAGCAATTCCTGTCAGTTCCCCAACGTAGGCAAGCCCAGCAAGTGACAATGATCTCTCACTTTCCCTCCTACAGGGAGAATGCCAGATTAGGAAACCTGGTGCTCTTCAAGGGGATGCTTCAACCCATTTGACAGATCTACCAGTTTAAGGGAAACTATATGCGTATATACATATATATTTCTTTCTTTTTTTTTTTTTTTTTTTTTAAAAATTTTTA
Source organism: Centrocercus urophasianus (assembly GCF_019232065.1). NCBI lineage: Eukaryota > Metazoa > Chordata > Aves > Galliformes > Phasianidae > Centrocercus > Centrocercus urophasianus. The sequence continues at coordinate 3,979,110 of NW_024884944.1, forward strand.
TAACCACTGGCACATCATTAGAGAAAGAGCAAACTCTCCCCTTGCCCCTCAGGAGAAGGCAAAACCCAGAGCTCAGCTGTGCTGTCAGCTGTCAGAGCATCCGCAGGGCAGAGCGCCCTGATGGACTCTGCAGCCACACGCAAAGCTTTGTAACACACATTATGACACACCAGAGACTCCAACACCAATCACGAGCCCGAAGGAAAGCTGGCTGGGTTACACAGCTCCTGAGCTGCTTGTTTGACAATAAAAAGGACATGAAAGGCGGATAGTATTTGGGTAGACAAACATCAAAAAATGCTGTGCTCTGTTGCCAGCTCAGGGTGCAGAGCAGCTCCAGCACTGCTCAGAGGTGGGCACGCATCCCCCTGCACTGCCTGCTGGCCAGACTCCAAGCTGTGATGAAGGCAGAAGGGTTAAGTGAGACCACAATGGCCTGGGATGATTTTCCTGTGGGCTGGCATGTGCTTTAAGTGCACAGATCTATCTTTGGCACTCCTTAGCATATTTGCTCAGCTTATTTGCATACACAAATATAAACCGCTCTCCAAAAATTGCTCAAGCAGAGTCTGGAGCAAATTAAACACTCAAGCTGAGGAGAGAGGGAGGGAGACAGAGAGAGCAAACTAGCTGCTCTACACTCTGGGCCTGGAGCTGACATGGCTTAGAGCAGAGAGACTTGCAAACATTGAGGATGAGGAGATAACATGGAAAACATGACAGCAAAGTCATGCTGTTGTAAGAGGACGGAGTGATGAGGGGTTTTACGATAGAATCACAGAATGACATGGGTTGCAAAGGAGCACAATGCTCATCCAGCTCCAACCCCCTGCTGTGTGCAGGTCACCAACCAGCAGCCCAGGCTGCCCAGAGCCACATCCAGCCTGGCCTTGAATGCCTGCAGGGATGGGGCATCCACAGCCTCCTTGGGCAACCTGTGCCAGTGCCTCACCACCCTCTGTGTGAAAAACTTCCTCCTAATATCCAACCTAAACCTCATCCCTTGTCTCAGTTTAAAACCATTCCCCCTTGTTCTATCACTGTCCACCTTCATAAACAGCCATTTCCCCTCCCGTTTATGTGCTCCCTTCAAGTACTGGAAAGCCACAATGAGGTCTCCCTGCATGTTTTTTTTTTCAGTTAGTATGGAAAGCTGCATCTGCAGCGATAGGGATTGTAATTAACCGAGAAAGACTTGGAGAAAGATGAAGGCAAAGTACCTGAGCCAGAGCTTCGAGGGATGCAGGAGATGCCAGATGTCCACAGCCTTCCATCAAGTGACCAGAGGACCCAAGCACCTGAGTTGGAACCCACCACCCAGCTCTGTCACAATAGGAAAGCACTGTGTGCCAAACAGACACCAGATGGGAGCCGTTTGGATCACCCCAGCCAGAGCGAGCTGCTCTGCTGCACAGCAGCTGGGTTGTGGCTCAGCAGCACAGCATTGTGCTCCTGTGGCTCTTCACACAGGGCTGTAAGTGCACGTTTTTTCCACCCATCTGCCTGGGGAGCTGCGGGGAAGCAATTTGCTGCGTCAGATTCTGGTGGGCAAAAGCTCCCACCATGCTCAATATCAACCACTTGCACATTGAGCTCGCCCAGGAGACGGGATGGGAGGTTTAAACAACACAGCCCTCAAAGAAAGGGCAAAGGAAATAGGTTTGCTCGGTCCAGATAAGGGTTTTCTGAACTGGGGATATAATAACAGGTTTCTGATATGTAAAAGGTTGTTGTGAAAAGAGAGGTGAGCAATTATCCTTCGGGCCACTAGAGGCAGAACAGGGAAAAATGAGGTGAATTTGCAAGAGAGAAAAAAACTAGAAAGTAAATTTTGGTTTGTTGTTAGGATAAACTTCCCAGTGCTGAGGATAAATTAACACCGTTAGACGGCACACGGCAGGAGATTGAGGGACCCTGAGAGGGGGATTTGAGGATCTGCCAAGGTCGGTGTGATCCAAGAAGGTCAGGGATGGACTCGATGACCTCCCCAGTCCCACCAACCCCTGAGCACATGAGCAAGAGCCACCAGACTGTAAAGTCCCACTCCGTGCCACCTTGGGAACACCAAGGGCCCAAAATCTGATGCCCCAAAGCAGCAGTGCAGATATCACAGACAGGAGAGCAGCGGGGGAGGGACAGATGGTGCAGCATTTTCCTTCCCCTGCAGACATGCCCTCAAGGGATTTGTTTCACACAGTGTGAGACGCAGCCTAATTTGTTCACTTCTGGTCTTCCTTAACCCACCTAGAAGATGCAAAGCCCCCTCCCCATCACTCAGCACTGTGCAGCACTTCCCCATTCTCCCTCCCCCTCCAAAGCAGTCAGAACACCCAGCTGGTCACTGCCTTCAAACCTGCTCAGTCCAGAAACTCCACTTTGACTTTTGATAACAGGAGCTCAGAAAGATTTTCTCTGAATGAGCTTTTACTCTTAGGCCAGAAACAAGGAGCGATCAGCTCTCAGGGGCTCTGTTTCTCCCTCCAATCCACAGCAAGCCTCCACTGGGGGCTGGAACTCATTCCCTTTACCTTCTGCCCACAGGAGTCAACTTGTAAGGACAGAAAGAGACACTGAGACAGGAAAAAGAAGGCTTAGCTTGCTTTCGAGCACAGAGTCACTTCCAGTCTGTGCTGGGAATGACAGATCTCTCCTGGGTGCCGGATGTATCCAGGTTAGCAGTGTGTGCTCTGTCTCAAGGGGAAGAGGTAGAAAGGGCTGTGGAGGCTCTTTGCCCCTCGTTCCCTCACTGCTTGAGCTCCCAGGTGGAAAGTAAGGGGAGGAGAGGCAGCAAGAAGTACAAAGGGACCTACAATGCCGGAATCAAACAGTGACAAATCGGCCCCAATTGGAACAGCTTCATTACAGCTTTTTCCTGTGGCCTTTGCAGATAAATTAGGTCTGGCTCAAAACAAGATCCATCAGGAAGATAGTGTGCAAAAATGTCTGCCTGCCCTTTGCAAAGGTTGAAGCTCTTCTAACCAAGCCCTCCCAGACACTTGCTCAGATCAAGCAGATCCATCTCTGGAACAGACGCAGAGTAAACCTCTATCTCTGATCAATGAGCTTTTCATCCCAGCCTCCATCTCTGTAATCAGTGGGAGCATCATCAATGGAAGCAGAGCTGCAGTAAGAAGACAGTCCAGCATTTTCATGGCTCTCCTGTTATCTTTCAACCTCATTTTGCAGCTCCCTTTAACCACGCTGCCCCAGGGTGGGCTGTGATTCCCACCAGCCTCTGACGCCCCCATCACCAACAAATCCATCTCCATCTGCCCAAATGCAAACCAGAAACCCAAGAACTCTTTCCTGGATGTACAGTTACAAACTATACCCATCTGAGCGGAGATGGCTGCAACCTCCAAATCAACTCCATCTGAACTGGGGGCACTGGGGGGTTGGATTAAAACTTGGTGATCAAATCATTCTCTCAGCCCAGTGGAATCAGCAGTGATTTCAGCAGAAGAGTCTCCCACTAGTGGGGATTTTTCACTGAAATTCTGTATCTTTACCATCCCCAAAGTCGCCTTTCTTCTTTCTACACAACAAGGAAAGTAACTGAGGCAAGAGAGCATTGATTAGCCTGGGGGAACTTGGGCACATTCGGTGACAAAAAACAGGAAGGGATCCAACAGTTGGGTCATGCTTCCCTTTGATCTGAAAAATAATCCTTGCGAGGCCAAGGAGCATCACAGGCACATTGCTGCAGGAACAACGGGGAAGCCTGGAGCTGCAGTTCCCACTGAATAGCAGAGTTATGCACAAAGGATTCTCAAACATTTGCAGGAGAGCAGAATGAGGAATCCTCTTTGTTCTGGGCATGTAACATTAGAGAACCTGTCAGCTCTCATTTCACTTGATGACTTGGGTAAATCTGTCTTTGTCTTTTTCTGCTTCTCTTTCTTTTATTGTTTTTCCAAGAAACAGTTGACATGAAAAATGAGAAACAAGAATTGCATTGTCAGTTAGAAACGTGTGCATGTAATGAATTGTAAACTGGTTGACCCTTCCCGGGCACTGATCCTGATTTTAACAAGGAGGGGAAGGAAGCACTCATCTACAGAAGCTGATAAATGAAAAGAAAAAGAAGTAATCAACCAAATACAAATTGAACACGGGATTTTCTTATTCTAAGCTCATGATTCTCACAGAGCTGGCAGGAGCCCTGTAACAACGGCCAGCTGAAAAATGGTTCCCCCAAAGTAACACTTTCTGTGAGAGCCAGAAACTTGCTGGTTTGCATTTACAGGTTATAATAGATGCAAATGTAAATGATTGAGGCCATAGACCAACCCTCTGCTCACAACGTTCTGCTGTCTGGGATTCTATCTGCCATCAAAACCTTAAAGATGCTCATGAAATATTTTCACTGTCTGAAAAAGCAGTTTTATGAAAAAGCATATTTCCTGAAAGAAAAAAAAAATAGAAAAAAAATTTGCATTTTTCAAACAGCTGCAATAAATCCTTATCTCCCAGGGATGCTGAGGGAGAGGTGCTAAGCTTTAAACAGTTTTAGAAGCAGATCTTCCGCTGGCATAAATCAGCCTTGTTCCAGCGCAGCAATACACTCGGAGCTGAGCTGTGCACGATGCAGAGCAGCGCTGCTCCCCACCTGCACCAGGTGAGCGGGTTTGTCCCCTCCAAGCAGAAGCAATGTCACCCATTGCTCGTGACAGGTTGCCAACTCTGCGAAACAAGCATTTCTAATCACCCCAGCAGAGCGCCTGGCGAAACCCACGGCGCCTTCATCAGCATCACAGCTATTATCGTGCATTGCAAATGGCTGGGAGCAGGTAACAAAGCGCTCCCGTAACTTCCCCTGTCATATGATGTATGTTGTTTGCATTGCAGCGAGCAGCACCGCGATGATTGACTGCACGCAGCAACACAGACTAAAGGACAGGTGCTTAAAGAAAGGACTTTCAAATGAGAGCACAGCCACCGAGTGAATTCCCCATGCACACATAAATTCCCCCCACCCCATTCACGCCAGCAAAATTTTTTTTAAAAAAAGCATTTTAAATCTTCTTTAGCAAAGATTGGAAACAATGAACCTTCAATCTTGGCTACCAGCACCAGTGGAAAGAGTAGGTAACTTGGGAAAGTATGCTGCATGGAAATGAGCCCCCAGCCTGCTGCTTTTAATCACTGCTGCCTGCATTAACTCCGTGTGCTGCAGCTTCTCCCTCTTTGCACAAACCTTCTACCCATCCCTCTTCAATCAACATCAGCCAGAGTGTTTGGAGCTATCAGACACCACAGCTTGGCTCTGCAGCAAGCAGGCAAGCACTCAGCCTAACGCAGGTACCGGGAAACCCAGAGGGCTGATGGCCAACTCACATCTGGCTGCCAAATCCTGGGGTCCCTGTCCTAATCCTTACAGAAAGGGTCAGCAAAAGGTGTCGAGCAATGATGATGATGCAGTTTATATGAAAGCCACCCTGATTTCTGAGAGATGGGGTTTCACAGGGGAGCGGGACGCTGCCTGCATTGCTGCATGTCTGGCACGCTCAGAGGCGATGGGAGCTGAGGGAGCACGGAGTGCTAATGGACATCTCTGGTACGAGCACACGGAGAGGCCGGGAGGTGCAAAAGGACAGGACACAGAGGTGTGGGAAAAGCATTAGGAAAGCTGCAAGGTCAAATGGCCTCAGCACACATTAAAGCTTCCCTTATGTGTTTTACTGTCCTGTAAAACCATTTACTTGCTGCCCACCCCATGTCCGTATACCAGCACGAAGCCCTGAGCCACCTGGGGATGCCCAGCCCTGTGTCTGGCTGCCAGCATGGAGCCAACAGATGGGCCTCTGCCTGCATTGGTAGCTGTTCCCCTCCATGCTATTTACAGCGAGGTAAGACCTCCCAAGGCACAACCTCAGTAAACTTCCACTCATCTGCTGCCACACATCGAGGACAAAAGCCCAGGGAGGAGGTGACAGCAGAGCTTTCTGCAGCTTTTTGTCCTATCCCCCTAAATGCACTGAGAAAAGAAAAAAAAACACCTCAAGAAATAACCACAGAGAGAAAAGTGCTGTGTCGACATTTCTGGGGCAGATCAGGAGGCAGAGATGGAAACGAATTTCTGCGCAGCTGCTGTCTCATTGACAGATATCATTGCTCTTTAAAACACACTTATCTCCCTGACAGATCTGCTGCACTTTTCCACAGCCTGCCTGAGCACTACAGGCTGGAGGAAGGCAGACAGGAGAGAAAATCAGAAGACACACCAAGTTATCTTGCCTCATCCACACAGCTGTGCGATGGCAGAAGATGGAACCGAGCAGCTGTAAAAGCAGCTCTGCACCTACAGCCCCAAAAGAGCTGCAAACTGGAGCCCCAAGTGGGATGTCAGACGCAAAGCAGCAATGCAAAAACTCAAAGGATAGCTGTGCTGCTCAGCAAATGCTCCTCCTGCACTACAACCCCATGCACCAGGTCTCCATGCAGTTTGCCAGTGCAGAGGACATTAAAGAATCATAGAATGGCCTGGGTTGAAAAGGACCATAATGATCGTCTAGTTTCTATGTGCCGGGTCACCAACCAGCAGCCCAGGCTGCCCAGAGCCACATCCAGCCTGGTCTTGAATGCCTGCAGGGATGGGGAATCCACAGCCTCCTTGGGCAACCTGTGCCAGTGCCTCAGCACCCTCAAAGAAGATAAGCAAAAGCTCATCTCTGGCACTATGGCCCTACCGGTTCCCCTGTGCAAATTCTGGTTAATTACTCAGGTTCCTGTCCATCTCATGATTGAGTTTTGGATGAGAAAGAAAGAAGAGCCATGAGGTCTAAACAATATTCAGAGCGATTGGGATAGCAGGAGGAAATGCTTTATGCTGATCTCATGGGAAAAAAAAAAAAAAAAAAAAAACCAACCATCAGTGCCTGAACAATAAAGTGAATTTATTAAATTAGCCCAAAAAAGTTTATTTTAAAATCAATCCCTATTGAACTTCCATAACAAAGGAATCATGAACTCCTTCCAACGCAATGAACTTGAGTTGACCTCGTCCTGAAAGATGCGAAGCTGCCAGTCAACATGGGCAGCCTCCAACCTGCTTAATTCATGCCCTGCTCAATTCATAAAGCCGTAGCTGCGTTATTTAGAACACAATCTCTCCAATCGAGAAATAAAGTGGCCTCTGAGCAATCAGATTCAGCAACCACTAAACCAGTCCATTCCCCATTCTAAGTACATCAGCGGTTTCGAGCGCGGTGACTGTTTTATCTGAAAAGCAGTAAATAGCATAAATCTAATGCTCACTAAAATACTCTCAGAGAAAGGATGCTGTGCTATCAATCTGTAGAGCCTACCAACCGGCACCTACAAACCCTCCCCAGCCTTATTATCTGTTAATGTTTGGAATCAGCGGATCCACACGCGATCCAAACTGAAATCAAAGCCCACTCTGAGGCCTCGTGTCTGACATAGGTAACAAGGTGGGACAGCCTCAGCCTGGGGGAGCACTTCCCTGCTCACACAGCTGGAATAAATGACACTGCTGGATTAGGAATGCAAACATCAATAAGCATTTCTACAAAAGGCATTATCCTTCTTATACTCAAGGAACTGTTTACTAAGCAAACTGGCTACTTTGAAAGCCCGCAGCCCGAGTCTGGCTCTGGAGCATCCCAGGGCTATGGCAGTGCTGTGTCAATGCCAATTACAGGCAGAGGGATGGAGGTTTGCCCTGTCAGCACACGTGGAGGTGTGCAATGAGTCTCCCTAACTGTCTGGAGAGCAGGTGAGACCGCTCAGGGCACAGTAAGGCCAAACCCTGCTCAGAATCACTACAGCTCCTTGAAAACGTGCTGTTGCAAGGGAAAATCTAAGGGAAAAAAAATTGGCATTGCTCCTCCCCTTGTCCTGTGGCTTCCCAGAGTGACTGCAGTTACTCCCGGCTCTTTGGCTTGGCTCAAGAGCAGGCCATCAGAAAGGTTGCAAAAGGGAACAGCACATCTGGAGTTGGCGCTGTGTGCTCATGCAGAACCCACAGCTCTGAAACAAAATAAAATAGAACTCAGGTGAGAGCAGAGAGAGAAAAGGCATCTCCACCCACCTACTGATAGGCGCATGTCTCTCTCAATGCAAAAACCAGCGTGCTCCAGGTGCTGCCCCTGCCCCCAACTCTGACCTTCCTACAGCCTCCTTGAGTCCTACGGAGCCATCCTCACACACACAGATGCACAGCAGTGTGTCTGTGCCCAAGCTGAGGGCTTTGCAGAGGAGTTTTTCTTTTTTTCCTGAGAAACACTGGAAACAACAAATCCACCCACGTGGCCTGAACAAATGCTTGGGGCATGATAAACCTCTTTTTCTTCCCAGATCCATCAGACTTGGCCAGAAGTTCCTAAGATTGGCAGCGAGAGCAATGAAATTCAATGAAGTATCTTGAAATTAAATGCTTTTCTCCCCTGCCTTTCACCAGTTTCGTTTCTTTCTGTGACCAGATCTTGGCCAACCTCTCCTCTGAGGACGTGGCCAGATGGATAACAGCCGGACATCCCCAGGGCCAGGCTGATGAAGAACTAGTTGGAAATACCCATCTATTTTGCTATGTCTCCAATACTGGAACACAACCAGCACGCTTGGGCAGGCAGATTTTCTGCAACTGGTGGGAATTTCCTTCCACTGAGACGTTGCTCTCATTATGAATCAGGGGAACGGGACCAATGGGACCAGAAGTTATTATGGGAGCAAAGCAGACATGCAGACAGCCAGCAGGTTGCCTACACCTTGCTTCCATGGGGATTCAGGCTTAACGTTTAGCAAGCAACCAGCAGTGCTTTGTTTTCCCTCCAAGCCTCATCTTTATTTTTAGAGATGCAATCAGAAGAACATTTTGTCTCCCAACTGGATCAGAATATCTAGAAACATCCAGAGGCAGCTCTACTCCTCTTCTCTTTTTGCTATGGAGCAAAAGCAGGGATGGAGCGGTGCTGTTATCAGCACTGGTGTGTTCCTGGGAGTGCCTGGAAGAATGGAGAAGCACAAGGCAGAAGAAAGGCTTCATTTAGAAATGCATTTCATTTACATTTTTATAACAAAGCTTCAAAGTTCTGATTGATCATAAGGGCTTCACTTAGTACAAAGAGCAGGATGATTAAAGCTCACATACGCAATGATTGTGAGCCAGAAGTGAAGTCATTCTCCCTTACTGATGGAGGTATGTTTATCCTGCAAGGGTTTACACCTTCTCCCGGAGCAAGAAGAAAGCTTCCTGGCAGCTTGTATTTATATTGAAACCACATGTGTGCAGGCAGGGTCTCCAAGAGTAAGGAGAGAAGCAGCAGCCTTGTTTCTAACTGTGCGTTTCAGAAACCATCCTAAATGCACAGGCGTAGGTGAACCTGGGAAGGCAAAGCTCCCATGAACAGATGAATGCTTCACCATGCAAGGATGCAAAGGCCAAAGGGTGGAAAGGCAAAGGGTGTAGGGGCAGTGGGTGCAAGCAACCAGCCCCAACTCTGACCAGCCCCAACTCTGACCAGCCCCAACTCT
>NW_024884944.1:3988614-3992313 GCF_019232065.1 Centrocercus urophasianus
CTCTGACCAGCCCCAACTCTGACCAGCCCCCAACTCTGACCAGCCCCCAACGTTGTAATCCACCACACTGCCAGAGCCATCAGACATAATATTCACTGAACTCAACGTGGAGCAACATGCACACATCATTTGAGGTGCTCGCCACCCAAATACATGGGTTCACAGACTGAGCATCAGATACATAAAATCAGTTGCCTGTAAAACTGGGCTCTCCAGCAGCAAGCAGTACCCATTGCCACCATCCCATAACCCTTATGGTGAACATGTGTCCAAAGTCAAATAACAGCTCAGAAGGAAGGTGTTTTAGAGAACAGCTTTAGAAATGATCCCAATGGTGCAGCAGAGGGATGAAGAGATCCAAGTTAAGCTGGGATCAGACAGCTATGAAACTGCATCAGAAGCATTCAAGTAATAACACTTCTGCACTGCAGCATCATTTGGAGGTTCTGGCAAAGAAGCCCAGGTTCTGTCACGATGTTTTCCTACTTAGTAAGATAGGGCTCAATGTCCCCACACCAGGCAGGTCTGCACTGCTCTTCATGCTGCCCACACCACTGCAGAGAGGTACTCAATGTCACAGTGCCACCCATTCCCAGATTCCATTTGTGGACACTTACACATTTACCAGTAGAAATTTGAACCCACCGAAGCAAATTCAAGCCTGGCAATACTGCATTTTGCTTTCCCTGGTCACTTTGGCAGATCCTCTCAAAGCAGCCTAGGTCCTTCACAGACATGCAGAACACTGTTTTAAACCAGCAGACTGAAAAGAATCACATTTTCTGTATGCATTATACATGTGCATTGTGTATATGAGAAAGAAGGTGCTGTTGTTCCTCTTAAAAAAATCCTTGCTTGCTCCCAAAGCCTCTCCCTTACACAACAACCGAAGAACCATTGGAGAACTGAATGATTCAGAAATTGCCCACATTTTGTATCTTTGCAATTCCTGAACATCAGGCTCATCTTGATTTAGAGCGCATCACATCTCAAATTATGTACATTTCTCTCTGATTGGGAATACGTTTGTGGTGGGAGAAGCCGTGTGTATTCTACTCATGGTGCCGTGACTAGGTTGAAGATTGGCCCTGCACAGTGATATATGCCTGCTTTGTTCTCCTCGTAGCATTTTTCTGGCTCTTTACTGGGAGTTTTACAGCTTTTCTGTGCAATATGCATTCAGCAGCCTGCGCGTTGTTTTGGTTTTTTGGGGTTTTTTTTTTTTTTTTTTTTTTTTTTTTTAATAATAAATACAGTGTTTACAAGAATAAAACCTCAATCCCAGCTAGCAACATGCACCCGCATATAGATGTCAGTGCCAGAGGCTCTGATCTCGTGCCATTGGTACATACCAGGAGTGAAGCCACAGCTGCACAGCATCCTCAGCTGGTCCAGCAGCTGCTCCTGGCTTGGAGGAGCTTGGAAGCCCCATCCCAGCTCCCCCCCATCTCTGCATGCACCATTCCTTGCCCAGGAGCACAGGACAAGGGTGGGAGCAGGGCTCCAATCCCAGCCCTTATGCATACACTTAAACCAGAGCTGCCTGTGGATGCTTTTGCTGCAGTGCCTCCTTAATAGATGTATTTGGAATAGCAAAGACAAATATAGGATGCTGTAGAAAGTGACACCCGAGAGCTACACTACAGAGAGGCCATAGCCAAGAATCAGAACTAATGGATCACTGTTTAATAATAATGCCTGCACTTGAATAGGTTTGAAGCTTCAAACAACTCTGCAAATGGCAGCTAATTAATCCAGGCAGAATCCCAGGCAGGTGTTGCTGGATTTCTCCTTCCTCACGCGTTGTGCTGATGTGAACCCCACAGTGCTCAAAATGAGAGGTGCAGGCCTTTGAGAACACCATTGGAGCTAATGATCCATCATCCCCCAGTGGTCCTAAGGGCTGCTGTTGTCATTAGAAGGACCAACACACCTCATTTCCAGCTCCGTGCAGGAAATACCAGAGCTGAGCTCTCCTGCATCATCACCGTGCACCTCCCACACCCCTCCTGGTACAGCTGCCTTTCCCATTTCCCATTTTCCCATGCAGACTGGGAGCATTGTGCCATAAGGTGACCCAGAGCTCCAGGCATGTGGGCATCCCTCTACCAGCAGCTCAGCACAGGGGAGGGAGGGGAACGACATCGTTTCTTTTCTTTGTCACCCTCATGCTAAGCTGGCAATACTGAATGGGATCAATGAGAATGTGCTGCTGCACTTCCTTAATGCTTTCTTACAGACACCAGGGTCCTGCTAAACAGCATAATAAAATATCAATAAATGAGCTGGTTGCTGTACAGGTTCCTTCTGCAGCTCAGTGCATTTCAGCTCGGGCAGAGAAGAGAGTGCTGGCAGCAGGAAGGAGCACGGTGACAGGGGGACACTGATGCCCACTAAAATTTTCCCACTTTCAGCTTCACACAAGCAACAAAATCCGAAATTGCTCATGGAAAAATGGAGAAGAAAAAAAAAAAAAAAAAAAAGCAGATTCTCCTTGCTTGCTAATGATTCCAGGGGAAAAAAAAAAAGAAAGAAAGAAAGCAATTGTTTTTCTTGCAGATTTTAAAGCAAGGGTTTGGGGACTGCTGCTATGAAGGGGCATTTTCTGGCAAGGTAGCTAATGTGAGCACAGAAGTGATGGAACAAATATATATATAAAATAAAAGGTTGTATTGACCTGAATGGTTGTTGGTAAAGCTCAGAGGAAGAAAAAAAGAATAAAATAAAATTAAAAAAACAAAAAAGCTGTGACCTTCCCCCAGTGCTGGAAAGCTTCTCTCCCTGCCTGCTCTCCCAACCCGCTCTGGTTTTGATCTCATCTTTCCTGCAGTATCTCAGCACAGCTCCTCTGCTAAGCAGCAGCAGCAAGGTGAGGCAGCACAGCAGAGCTCCTCAGTTATTAATGGGCAGCAGCTCGCCCAGCCCCTGCCTCACACACAGGGCTCCATCAGTGCACACCCAGAGATCTGAGCAGAGCCAGGGCTCTCCTGCAGCCTCCCCCGGGGGCTTTGGCACAGCACCTGATAAAGATGTCCACAGCACGTCTGACATGCAGCCATCGTGCTGTTTACAAGAGGTCTGTCACTGACAAGTGCCTTCTGCACAGAAGCCGTTTCGTCCCCAGGCAGAGAGCAGAGGACATCCTAAATTAGCTCCTGAGGATGGAGGTATTCCAACAGAGCCAGGCACAAGCTAAGCTGCACTGCAGGCTATGTGGAGCCGTGCCCTGCTAGGAGTTTATCTCGCTCTCATTTCTGATTCTTTTCTTTCTTTGCCTTACTGACCTTGCATTTTATCCAGTAGTCCAGCTGGAAAGAGGGCAAAGTTATGGAAGGGAGAGAAAAGAGACAAAGAGGCTGAGGAATGCCTGCTTGGGAATGCATTGGAAACCACCCAAAAGCAGGAACACATCACAGAGCAGCCCAATGGGGGCAGATAGCCCATCTGCTGGGTTCCCCATGGCCCTTCTTGCCCTTTTGTGGGGGGGGATCAGAGCAGAGTGCTGAGGGCTTCACTTCCCCATTGCCACTTCAACCTCCCATAAATTCAATTTCTCGGTGCCACACCTGTGACATCAGCAAATCACTGCCATAAGGAAGAAACAGTGGCAGCATGCAAAGGGAATGTGAATGCAGCTGGGAAGCTGAGGCCATTACTCAGCTCTGGGTGCTGCAGGACAGGGGGTGCTGTGCCAGCCCC